>NC_091988.1:118525246-118579248 GCF_044704955.1 Pristiophorus japonicus
TGGGGGGAGAAAGGAGATGGGGGGAGAAAGGAGATGGGGGGAGAAAGGAGATGGGGGGAGAAAGGAGATGGGGGGAGAAAGGAGATGGGGGGAGAAAGGAGATGGGGGGAGAAAGGAGATGGGGGGAGAAAGGAGATGGGGGGAGAAAGGAGATGGGGGGAGAAAGGAGATGGGGGGAGAAAGGAGATGGGGGGGAGAAAGGAGATGGGGGGGAGAAAGGAGATGGGGGGAGAAAGGAGATGGGGGGAGAAAGGAGATGGGGGGAGAAAGGAGATGGGGGGAGAAAGGAGATGGGGGGGAGAAAGGAGATGGGGGGGAGAAAGGAGATTATGGGGGGGAGAAAGGAGATATGGGGGGGAGAAAGGAGATATGGGGGGGAGAAAGGAGATATGGGGGGAGAAAGGAGATATGGGGGGGAGAAAGGAGATTCGGGGGGGGGGAAGGAGATTCGGGGGGGGAAGGAGATTGGGAGGGGGAAGGAGATTGGGGGGGGGGGAAGGAGATTGGGGGGGGGGGGAAGGAGATTGGGGGGGGGAAGGAGATTGGGGGGGGGGAAGGAGATTGGGGGGGGGGGAAGGAGATTGGGAGGGGGAAGGAGATTGGGGGGGGGGAAGGAGATTGGGGGGGGGAAGGAGATTGGGGGGGGGGGGGAAGGAGATTGGGGGGGAAGGAGATTGGGGGGGGGAAGGAGATTGGGGGGGGGAAGCAGATTGGGGGGGGGGGAAGGAGATTGGGGGGGGGGAAGGAGATTGGGGGGGGGAAGGAGATTGGGGGGGAGGAAGAGATTGGGGGGGAGGAAGAGATTGGGGGGGAGGAAGAGATTGGGGGGGAGGAAGAGATTGGGGGGGAGGAAGAGATTGGGGGGGAGGAAGAGATTGGGGGGGAGGAAGAGATTGGGGGGGAGGAAGAGATTGGGGGGGAGGAAGAGATTGGGGGGGAGGAAGAGATTGGGGGGGGGGGAAGGAGATTGGGGGGGGGGGGAAGGAGATTGGGAGGGGGGGAGGAGATTGGGGAGGGGGGAAGGAGATTGGGGGGGGGGGGAAGGAGATTGGGGGGGGGGGGGAAGGAGATTGGAGGGGGGGGGGGGGGAAGGAGAAGGGGGAGGGAGGCTGAACGGGCCGGGCCCGAGACTTCGGGCCGGGCCCATCCCCAGCACCAGATTTACAGGTAGGTGGCGTTGGGTCGGATCGGGAGGGTGGTGGGAGGGAGGGAGGTTCGGGTCGGGGGGAGGGAGAGGGACGTCAGGTGGGGCGGAGTGGGAGTCGGGTCGGGTCCAGTTGGGGGGGGGGGGTGGGTGGGAGCGGGAGCAGGAGTCGGGTCGGGGGCGGGAAGCGGGAGTAGAGTCGGGTCGGGAGGAAGCAGGAGCTGGCCGTGGGAGGAGACTTATTCACGCAGCCCCAGTGAGGCCATTCGGCCAGGGCTAGGGGCTGCGTGCTTCGGGCCCCTCCCACACAGTTTCGAGCGCCTGGAGTTACTGCACTTGCGCGCCCACTGTAGCGCGCATGTGCAGAGGTCCCGGCACTGTTTTCAGTGCAGGGACCTGGCTCCGCCCCCTACAGCTCCTGCTGCGCTGCGCCGAGGGCCAGAGGTCCTGCAGGGAGGTGGAGAATACGGAGGTTTTTTTAAGGCGCACTTTGTGGCGCGAAAAACGGGCGTCCAGGTCGGGACTGCGCCGTTCTAGGCGCGGCTCGAACGTGGGCCCTCAATTACTCTTCAGTCACCTGAGAACTCATTGTAGTGTGGAAACAAGTCATCCTCGACTTCAAGGGACTGCCAAAGAAGAATTAATGCAAGTCTTTCTTTTTAAATAAATTATAGAGCAAAGTACTGTCCACAGAAGAATAAAACCTCATACAACTTATGAATAATCATGGATAAGATACAGTAATGGAATAAATCATACCAAGTAGCTAAACCAGTTTCCATTATTCATTACCATAGTTAGCTGCAGTAACTAAAATTGCCACAAAAATTCGAACTGGAAAGAGGTTAAAGTGGAAATGAGAAGCAAAAGATTAGAGAAAGAATGGTAATGAGAAACAAAATTGAAAGTTGCTGATAACAAATTGCAATCAGGATTGTGGAAGACCGTTCAGAGGACTTCGATTAAACAAGCAGGACTTCAATGTAAAAAGTGTGATAATGAAGTAAGAATAGAGAAAATAAATATACCTGAATTGATAAGATTATGAATGAAGTAGAAGAACAGGATAATTTAATGTGCAGATACACAGATCATTAAAACTGACAGTGCATAAAAAGGTAAAGAGGATCTAGAGGTACAAGATACAAAATCAATGTAAAACCAGTACAAGTTTTTAGTTAGGTCGCAATTGGAGTATTATTGTACAGTTTTGGGCATGAGGGGTTACAGTTACAAAGAGACTTGACAAGCTCGGGCTTTTTTCTACTCGAGTTGAGGTGGTTATGGAGTGACTTGACAGAGCATTTCAAGGTTATAACAAAAGAAATAGGAGCAGGAACAGGCCATGCGGCCCCTTGAGCCTGCTCCATCATTCAATCAGATCATGGCTGATCTTCTACCTCAACTTAACTTTCCTGCCCTATCCCTTGATTCCCTTAGTGCCCCAAAATTTTGCAATCTCGGTCTTCAATATACTCAATGACTGAGCATCCATAGCCTTCTAGGGTAGAGAATTGCAAAGATTCACAACCCTCGGACTGAAGAAAATCCTCATCTCTGTCCTAAATGACCGAACCCTTAGCCTGGTGAGGTCCCCTCATGCAAGCCCCTAGTTCTAGACTCTCCAGCCAGGCGAAACAGCCTCTCAGCAGCTACCCTATCAAACCTTCTAAGAATGTGATATGTTTCAATGAGATCACCTCTCATTCTTCTAAATCCAGAGAATATAAATCTCGCATCATAGTACAACCCTCTCATCCCTGGAATCAATCGAGTGAAACCTTACTGCATCGCCTCCAAGGCAAGTATATCCTTCATTAGGTAAGACCACCAAAACTGTGTACAGTACACTCCAGCTGTGGTCTCACCAAAGCCCTGTACAATTGCAGCAAGACTTCCATACGCTTGTACTCCAATCCCTTTGCAATAAAGGCTAATATGCAATTTGCCTTCCTAACTGCTTGCTGTAGCTGCACGTCAACTTTGTGATTCGTCTACAAGGACACCCACATCACTCAGCATACCAATAGTTACTACTCTCTTACATTTAAAAAAAAATATTCTGCTTTTCTATTCTTCTGACCAAAGTGGATAATTTCACATTTCTCTACAGTATACTCCACCTGCCACCTTCTTGCCCACTCACTTAATCTGTCTATATCCCTTTGCAGCCTCTGCGTCCTCCTCACAGCTTACTTTGTAGATTCAGCAAAGTTGGATGCATTACACTCGGTCCCCTCTAAATCATTGATATAGATTGTAAATAGCTGAGGCTCAAGCACTGATCCTTGCAGCACTCCAGATCCTTTACAACCTGCCAACCCAAAAATGACCCGTTGATTCCTACTGTCCCTTTTCTGTCTGTCAACCAATCCACAATCTAAGCTAATATATTACCCCAATTCCATGAATCTTGAGTAACAACCTCTTTGTGTGACACCTTATCGTATCATATGCATTCTGAAAATCCAAATACACTACATCCACTGGTTCCGCCTTACCCACCCTGTAAGTTGCAGATTTGTCAAACACGATTTCCCTTTCATAAAATTTTGTTGACTCTGCCTAATCAGAATATGATTTTCTAAGTGCCCTGTTACCACATCCCTCATATTAGATTCTAGCATTTTCCCTACTACTGATGTCAGGTTATCTGACCTATAGTCCTCCATTTCATCACTCCCTCCTTTCTTAATCAGCCTATCGTCATAAATCAACCCCCTCATCTCTGGAATCAACCCAGTGAACCTACTCTGAACAATGCAATGAAAGTTTTCCTTTATGGAGTGCGAGCTCAGGGAGAGGTTTAGAATGCTGGTACCGAGCTGAGTTTAGAGGGGTGTGTCCTGTGAGAACTGACCCAAACACCAAGCCCACTAACCTACGCATGATCTCGTGGATTGGTTCAGGTCGCTCTGTGCTGTCCGGTTTTGACCTGTGAAATCCAAATACAGATCAGCTCTAACTGAGGTTCCCAGTTCAGACTCATCACCTTCACAAGGAACCAGAGTCCAAGGAGATAGGGAGAGAGATCGGGCCGGTTATAGGGAGAGATCACCCTCCCTCCCGCCCTCGGTTTCCCCCTCTCTCCCCACTCTCTTCCCTCTCCCCTCACCCTCTGTTTCCCCTCCCCTCCGCCTTCAGTTCCCCCTTCCCCACCCCCACTCCACGCCCTCCGTTTCCCCTCTCTTCCCTGCTCACTGGTGGCCTCCTGGCTTTTGTCCGCACACCAGCCACTGGCTCAAAACCATGAGCAAAAATACTCAACTACAGGGGAACCAACCTTTATACTGTCAAGCCAATAACATTTGTAGAAGTCATGGGATCTGATGTCACGTGATCAGGCATCGCATGGTCAGATATTACGTGGTCAGGCATCACTTGGTCAGAAATGTCATGTGGTCAGAAATGTCATGTGGTCAACCCTCCAGAAATGCCTCCAACTAGAGTTAACAACCCCAAGGTGCACTCGCACATATTTTGGGGAGTTTTTAACCTTGCATCTATCAAAATGTTTTCTCTCCCACACACACAACTTCTCCTTTCAACAAATCTATATTTCAAACAAAAAACAACCTATGTCGTGAGATAATAACAGTTCCTCCTAGACCTAGATTGGTGTTTTAATTGCTGACACAAATAACCTCCCAAAGTATAGAAATATCCCTTCTAAACATTGATGGGAAGCAAAAGCTTGAAAAGCTGCACAATACTTCTTTTAAATTGAACTTTGATAATCAGAAGCAGTCATCTTGACTTAGCAAGAAAGATGTGGCAAAGTGCAGATAGATTAAGCCACAAAGCCAACAGAACAGAATTGTTTAATGCACGCACATTTTTAGTTGACAGTGCGTACATCTCTCCCTTCTCCTTCGCCCTGCCATTCAACACACAGTCCTGTGGGTGGGAAACCTGGTCACGGGCCTCCACCAATGCTGCTTGAGCTGGCTGCGGGGAGGTGCACAAGAGGGTCCAGTGATGACCACCCTCCAATTTGACCTCTACAAGCAAGCATCAGCATCGTCAAGGAATCACTGACTGCATTCTCCACTCTGGATGCTTTAGGCCTAACTGAGAGTTTCACATTCTCACCACTCTGTGACTAAAGATCCTGGGCAATTTTTACCCTCCTAATTACAAAGTGCCGAGGCAAATTGCACAGTCTTTTTGTATAATTTCCAACAAAAAGAATTCTATGAAGAATCAACTGCAATTTGCAGCTGCCTGCAACTTATACAATAGATGAATACAGGTCATAGGCTATCGCCAAAGAGATGATTGTTTGGGTAAGTCATATAGTCAATATTTATTTGAACATAGAATTGAAAACAAAAGCTTATAAAAGTTATTTAAAATAATATAATCTGTGCAGACCTGGTCATGGGTCTGTAAATTGCAAAAATATTCCCCCTCCCTCCAAGTTGTCTCAAACTATTAAAATGTCAGATTGTAGTTTTCTCCAAGATCACAGCCTGGCCCCAGCGTCCGAGACACACCTCCAGCACGTGTTCATATCTGCTCACGTACAAAATGTAATTTGTTATCTGTGGCCATAATGGTAGGACGGCAGATTCAATTCCTGGTAATATTGCGTGCTCATCATGGTAAGGTATTTTACTGCTGAAAAATGGAACACTTTCTAATTTTGTCAACCTCTGGCCACTGGGGGAAATGGAGGCAATAATTCATAACAAGGAGGCAGACGTAGCAGGGATGAGTGAAACAGGAATGGCAGTGAAATATTACAGGATGTAATGTACTTAGAATGGGTAGGGAAGCAAGAAGGGGAGGTGGGGTAGCTGTACATAATGGAGATGACATAATGGCAGGAGAAGAAAGGTACTAGTTAAACTTAGAGGAAAAAAAAACCCTGGTATGGATGGATTATATCCACTTGAAGAAGCTAGTGAAGAGATAGCAGATGCGCCATTATATATTTATAAAATTCATTAGAAAATGTTATTTAGTGTCAGAGGACTGTAGGACAGCTAATGCTATACCTATATTCAAAAAGGGAGATAGAACAAGTCCAGGGATGTATAGTCCATTAGCTTAATGTCAGTGGTAGGAGAGATATCGGAATCTTTACTGAGATGCAAGAGAAAAACATCTAGACACTGAAAATACAATATAGAGTAGTCAGCACGGATTTCAAAAGGGCAGTCATGCCTGACTAAACTTATTAAATTTTTTGAAGAATCATATAATCATAGAAATTTACAGCATAGGAGGCCATTCGACCCAGTGTGTCTGTGCCGGTCGAAAAATAGCTATCTAGCCAAATCCTTTCCAACTCTTGGGGCCCAAGTTTCGGGCCGCGCCTAGAACGGCGCAGCCCCGACCTGGATGTCCGTTTTTCGCGCCACAAAGTGCGCCTAAAAAAAAAACTTAGATTCTCCGGCTCCCTGCTGGTTTTCTGGAGCTGGGCGCGGTGCAGCACGAGCTGTGCGGGGGCGGAGCTAGGTCCCTGCGCTGAAAACAGTACCGGGACCTCTGCACATGCGCGCTATAGTGGGCACGCATGGG
The DNA here is from genome assembly GCF_044704955.1 of Pristiophorus japonicus. Taxonomy (NCBI): domain Eukaryota; kingdom Metazoa; phylum Chordata; class Chondrichthyes; family Pristiophoridae; genus Pristiophorus; species Pristiophorus japonicus. The sequence goes on from NC_091988.1 coordinate 118,531,917, forward strand.
CAGTAGCTCCAGGCGCCCAAAACTGTGTGGGAGGGGCCTGAAGCACGCAGACCCTAGCCTTGGCCGAATGGCCTCACTGGGGCTGTGTGCATTAGGCTGCCTCCCACGCCCAGCTCCTGCTTCCTCCCGACCCGACTCCTGCTTCCCCCCCCCCCGGACCCGACCCGACCCAACCCGTGCTCCCCCCCCGGCCCCACCCGACCTGACCTCCCTCACCCCGACCCGAACCGAACCGAACCTCCCTCCGGCCGCCCGACCCGGCCCGTGCTCCCGACCCGACGCCACCTACCTGTAAATCTGATGCTGAAGACGGGCCCTGCCCGAAGACTTGGGCCCGGCCGGGCCTGGCCCGTTCAGCCCCCCACCCCCCCTTCTCCTCTCCCCCCCTCCCTTTCCCCTTCTCCTCTCCCCCCTCCCTTTCCCCTTCTCCTCTTCCCCACTTTTCCCCTTCCCCCTTCTCCTCTCCCCCCCCCCTTTCCCCTTCTCCTCCACCCCCTTCCCCTCCCCCTCCCTTCGCTGTCAGAAACACAGACACTGACAGACAGTGAGTGAGAGACACACACAGACAGACAGAGAGATAGAGACACTGACAGAGACACACTGGGGGGGCATCCCAGCACGCTGTTGGAGGGCTCCCGGTGCTGCAGTCGGTAAGTAGAAAATGTTTTATTTATTGATTAAAAAATATATATTTCTTATTAATTTTTTTTGATTGATTTATTGGTTGATTTATTGATGTTTTTATCATTTATTATTGATAATGGCTCTTTATTTGTAAAACTGAAGTGTTTAATGTTTGTAAACTTCCCTTTAAACCCCTCCCCCCTCCATTCCCTACGCCTGATTTGTAACCTACGCCTGATTTTCTAAAGTGTAGACAAGGTTTTTTCGAGCGTACAAAAATCTTCACTTACTCCATTCTAAGTTAGTTTGGAGTAAGTTTTCACTGACGAAACTTTGAAAACAGGCGTAAGTGGCCGGACACGCCCCCTTTTGGAAAAAAAAATTCTGTTCCAAAGTGAAACTGTTCTAACTGACTAGAACTGGAGCAAACTAAATGCTGAGAATTTGAATTTCTAAGATACTCCGTTCTACACCAGTTGCTCCAAAAAATCAGGAGCAACTGAGGCCAAAACTTGGGCCCTTGGTCTGTAGCCTTGTAGGTTACAGCACTTCAAGTGCATAATATGATTAGCATTCCTGCCTTTTCCACCCTTTCAGGCAGCGAGTTCCTGACCCACACACTCTGGGTGAGAAAGATTTTTCTCAACTCCCCTCTAATCCTTCTTCCAATTGCTTTAAATCTATGCCCCTGCTTATTGACCTCTCTTCCAAGGTAAATAGGTCCTTCCTATCCACTCTATCTCAGCCCCTCATAATTTTATACACCCCATCAAGTCTCCCCTCAGCCTCCTCTGTCCCAAAGAAAACAAACTCAGCCTATCCAATCTTTCCTCATAGCTAAAATTATCCATTCAGGCAACAACCTTGTAAATCTCCTCTGTACCCTCTCGAGTGCAATCACATCTTTCTTGCAATGTGGTGACCAGAACTGCACGCAGTACTCTAGCTGTGGCCTAACTTGTGTTTTATACAGTTCAAGCATACCCCCCCCCTGCTCTTGTATTCCATGCCTTGGCTAATAAAGGCAAGTATCACGTATGTCTTTTTAACCACCTTATCTATTGGCCCTGTTACCTTCAGGGATCTATGGACATGCACTCTAAGGTCCCTCTATTCCACTACACTTCTCAGTATCCTACCGTTTATTGTGTATTCCCTTGCTTTGTTAGCCCTCCCCAAATGCATTACCTCTGGATTAAATTCCATTTGCCAATTTTTTGTCCATATGACCAGTCCATTGATATCTTCCTGCAGTCTACAGCTTTCTTCCTCACTATCAACCACAATTTTGTATCATCTGCAAACATCTTAATCATGCCCCCTATATTGAAGACTAGATCATTGATATGTACCACAAAAAGCAAGGGACCTAGTACTGAGCCCTGCAGAACCCCACTGGAAACAGCTTTCTAGTCACAAAAACATCCGTCGACCATTACCCTTTGCTTCCTGCCTCTGAGCCAATGTTAGAACCAACTTCTCCCTTGGATCCCATGGGCTTTTACTATTCTAACCAGTCTGCCACGTGGGACCTCGTCAAAAGCCTTGCTAGAATCCACGTAGATTACATCAAACACACTACCCTCGTTATCAGCCCTCGTTATCTCCTCAAAAAATTCAATCAAGTTAGTCAGACATGACGGTCCCGTAACAAATCCATGCTGACGGTCCTTGATTAATCCGCACCTTTCTAAATGATGATTCATTCTATTCTTCAGAATTTTTTCCAACAATTTTCCCACCACCGAGGTTAGCCTGTAATTTTTTAGTCTATCCATTTCTCCCTTTTTAAACAAAGGTAGCACGTTAGCAGTCCTCCAGCACCACACCTGTAGCCAGAGAATTAAAAAATGATGGCCAGAGCCTTTGCTATTTCCTCCCTTGCTTCTCTTAACAGCCTGGGATACATTTCATCCAGGCCTTGTATATAGATACTTTCAAAGATGCTAAACCCCTTAATACTTCCTTTCTCACAATGTTTATCTCGTCTAATATTTCACACTCCTTAACTACAATGTCTGCATCGTCCCTCTCTTTTGTGAAGACAGACGCAAAGTATTCATTACGAACCATACCCACGTCTTCCGCTCCACACACAAACGTCATCCTTGGTCTCTAATAGGCCCGACGCTTTCTTTAGTTATCCTCTTACTCTTTATATATTTATAAAACATCTTTGGGCTTTCCTTGATTTTACTTGCCCTCTCTTTGTTTTCCTAATTTCCTTTTTAATTTCATCCCTGCACTTTCTATACTCCTCTCGGGTTTCTGCAGTATTTAGCTCTCGGTATCCGACATAAGCTTCCCTTTTTTTGCCTTCTCCTACCCTTCAAGCCCCTTTACATCCAGGGGGCTCTAGATTTGGGAGTCCCACCCTTTTTCTTTGTGGGAACATATTTGCTCTGAACCCTCACTATCTTCTCCTTGAATACCTCCCACTGCTCTGACACTGATTTACCTTCAAGTAGCTGTTTCCAGTCCACTTCACTTCTGGCTTGCTGCGAAGACTAACCAGCTATATCTAAAGTTCCAATCAGATCAAAGCCTGCCTCTTGTAGCCTTCGTTGGAACGAACCTCTTAATGGGCCCAAGTTTCCACACGATAAAAAACGGGCGCCCCTCCGAACTGGGCGCCCATTTTTCGCGCCTAAAACGGCGCCAGAAATAAAACGCGCGATTCTGGAGAGCCCTGCAGCTCCTTGTCTGCCTGGCGCGGCGCCCAGGGGGGCGGAGCCTACACTCGCGCCGATTTTGTAAGTGGGAGGGGGCGGGTACTATTTAAATTAGTTTTTTTCCTGCCGGCAACGCTGCGCGTGCGCGTTGGAGCGTTCGCGCACGCGCAGTGTGAAGGAAACATTGGCACTCGGCCATTTTTGTAGTTCTTTGCAGCTGTTTAGTTTTTGAAAATTTTTTAATAAAAGCACATTGCCATCAGCACATCAGCTCTGAGGCTTCCTGCAGCCTTCTCACTGTCTCCTCCCCCCCTCTGCTCTGCGGGAACGAACGGCTGTCTCCTCCTCCCCCCACCCTCCCGCTCCACGGGAACGAACGCCTGCAGCATTCTCCCTGGCTGAAGCACTTTCACACAGGTAGAAAGATGGTTTATTTAATCTTTTCTTTGCTTCTAAATGTTTATTCAGGTTGGATTTATTTGTATAATATTTGTAGAAGTATAAATAAGGATTTATTATAGAATTTAATGACTTCCCTTCCCCCCCCCCCCCCGTTCTGGACGCCTAATTTGTAACCTGCGCCTGATTTTTTAATGTGTAGAACAGGTTTTTTCAGTTCTACAAAAATCTTCACTTGCTCCATTCTAAGTTAGTTTGGAGTACGTTTTCACTGTGGAAACTTTCAAATCAGGCGTCAGTGGCCGGAAACACCCCCTTTTGAAGAAAAAATTCTGTTCCAAAGTGGAACTGTTCTACCTGACTAGAACTGCAGAAAAAAAATGTGGAGAATTGTGATTTCTAAGATAGTCCGTTCTCCACCAGTTGCTCCTAAAAATCAGGCGCAAATCATGTGGAAACTTGGGCCCATAATGTGTCCCTTTTTTTCTTTTCTCCCTGTGTCCATAGGAAGTTAGGGGGCAGTCAATCCAACTTCTCCAACCAGGGGGGATTGGCAATTATAATGGCTGCCTCTTCCTCCCCCATCCCCAAAGAATGGGTTCTCGGCAAACAAACCCATTCTGATGTATCCTTTCTGTCCTTCCAACTTCAAATTCAAATACCTAATTGGAGTCTGAGATGAGCCAATGAATTACTTGTTGTCCTCGTCAATACAGATAGCTTTCTGAATGCCTAGCTCATGAACCTATCAATCCTCTCTGTGTCTCAGTATCTGCAGCACAAGCAGGATTTTAAACCTGTGCGAACTCACTCTAATTTGAAACTTAAGTGTAACTCATTCCCAAATCCAATGTTATAGTAAAATGGCCAGAAAATCCCCAAAACACATGTACTTTCCTAGAAAATCTATTTTCCATACATCAATAAGTAAAAATGTAGCTGTAATTTCACCCCACACATCACATAGTACATCATAGGCAGTCCCAAAGTGAGTTCTTTGATGGCTGAACAGTCTGATACGAGAGCTACAGACCCTGTTACAGGTGGGACAGACATTCATCGAGGGAAGGGGTCGGTGGGGCTGGTTTGCCGCGCGCTCCTTCCGCTGCCTGCGCCTGGCCTCTTCACGCTCTTTGCTTTGAGACTCGAAGAGCTCAACGCCCTCCTGGATACACTTTCTCCACCTCGGGCAGTCTTCGGCCACGGTCTCCCAGGTGTCAATGGTGATGTCGCACCAGCTTAGTCGCAGCTTACATTTATCAATTTACTTCAAAAGACTTAAAAGACTTGGATTTATATAGCGCCTTTCACAACCATCGGACGTCTCAAAGCACTTTACAGCCAATGAAGTACTTTTGTAATGTGGGAAATGCGGCAGCCAATTGGCGCACAGCAAGCTCCGTAAACAGCAATGTGATAATGACCAGATAATCTGTTTTTGTTATGTTAATTGAGGGATAAATATTGGCCAGGACACTGCCCTGCTCTTCTTCAAAATAGTGCCATCTGTGACAGGTAGATTGGTGAGGACAGTCAAGTGTTGGTTCTCTCACTACCTGTCGCAGGCCCAGTCTGGCAGCAGTGTCCTTCAGGACTCGGCCAGCTCGGTCAATAGTGATTCTAACGAGCCTCTCTTGGTGATGGACATTGAAGTCCCCCGTCCAGAGTACATTCTGTTCCTTTGATACCCACAGAGCTTCTTCCAAGTGGTGTTCACCATGGAGGAGTACTGATTCATCAGCTGAGGGAGGGCGGTAGGTGGTAATCAGCAGGAGGTTTCCTTGCTCATGCTTGACCTGAAGCCATGAGACTTCATGGGATCCAGCCAATGTTGAGGACTCCCAGGGCCACTCCCTCCCAACTGTATCCCACTGTGCCGCCACCCCTGGTGGATCTGTCCTGCCAGTGGGATACAAGAGAACTATGATGATGATGACGATGAGTCATACAACGGCGTGATCTAGGATATTAACACTGCAACTGCCTTGTTATCTGAACTAGATAGTGCAATCTCACTTGTGCCTGCCAGTGTACCTCTCCAATCTTCCTAACACTGGACTCATTTGCAGGACAAAGATGAAAGTAAATCAAAAGACTGGTTTTTTGTAATTATTAAGTGAACATGCAGAATAAGCAAGTTGACCTGCTGCACATTAATCTTTAGTGTTTTCAGGGGCTGGTCACTTTTATTGACAAAAATCTGCAACGATCACACCCTTTCCGTTCAGTACTGCTGCACCTCTCTTTGCCAGTCCCCAATTCCCTCAACATGATCCTATCACAGTCTACACTCCTCCCAGTGGCTCATCCATTCCCACTGCCCACTGTTAATGGACCAGATCAGGGGCCCAACACTATTCATGATAGTGATCCCAGCTATTCTATACTGTAGGTGGCAACGACCATGAGCTCCTACCCAAGTATTCAGCGGCAGGAAGTGGCTTTGAATAGTGGGGGTGCTTTATCTGATCCATTAGCAGCTTGACTCAGGTAGGAGTGGGGGAAGGGTTGGAAATGGATGACAACGGACGCCAAATAGATGGTAATGAAAGGGGCCAATATCATCATCATTATTATCATAGGCAGTCCCTCGAAATGAGGATGACTTGCTTCCACACCAAAAAGAGATGAGTTCACAGGTGTTTCAATGAAGGACCTAATATTCCAGATCCCGAACTACATCCTGAAGAGTGGAAGATGCCTGTGCGTGGATATTTTTAACATGTGGTGACCGTTGTACACCAGCCACCACACGGGCTTGACAGAGCTAGGTCTTGGTCCAGTGGCAAGAGTTAACCAGGACGACTGGAGACCTGCTCTGCTGCACGGACCTAGTGCGTGCACACATATCGCCTCTCCTGGGCCCCGGTCACTTCCCTCTACGGACTCTTGCCGCTCCTTCGCCCCAGCACAGCACAGCAGGAGGGGCGAAGGGGCCAATAAAAGTGGCAATGAATGCCAATGAAGGGAAGGAAAACGGAAAGAAAGAATGAGGTAATGGATTGCAATGGGGCACCAAGAACATATTAATAGGAACAGCAGTAGGCCATACGGCCTCTCGAGCCTGCTCTACTATTCAATAAGATCATGGCTGATCTGATCATGGACTCAGCTCCACTTCCCCGCCCGCTCCCCATAACCCCTTATTGTTTAAGAAACTGTCTTATTTCTGTCTTAAATTTATTCAATGTCCCAGCTTCCACAGCTCTCTGAGGCAGCGAATTTCACAGATTAACAACCCTCAGAAGAAATTTCTCAACTCTGTTTTAAATGGGCGGTCGCTTATTCTAAGATCATGCCCTCTAGTTCTAGTCTCCCCTATCCCTGCATCCACCTTGTCAAGCCCCCTCATAATCTTATACGTTTCTATAAGATCACCTCTCATTCTTCTGAATTCCAATGAGTAGAGGCCCAACCTACTCAACCTTTCCTCATAAGTCAACCCCCCTCCTTCCCCAAAATCAACCCAGTGAACCTTCTCTGAACTGCCTCCAAAGCAAGTATATCCTTTCGTAAATATGGAAACCAAAACTGCACGCAGTATTCCAGGTGTGGCCTCACCAATACCCTGTATAATTGTAGCAAGACTTCCCTGCTTTTATACTCCATCCCCTTTGCAATAAAAGCCAAGATTCCATTGGCATTCAGTGGGAAATGGATGGCAATCAAGCTGAGTGGAAGGGGGAATGGAGGAAAGAGGAGAGGGGAGGAGAAGTGCAATGCATAGTGATGAAAGAATGGATAGCAATGAAAGAGCGAGGAGTGGGGAAATGAAAGGCAAAGGAAAATGGAAAAAGCTGGGAGCAGCACTTAGGGAGGGTTAGGAAGGGAATTATTAACATTAATGGGAGCAGGAGAGCGAGAGTGAGATTATCAACATTGGCAGGGTGGAAGTGTGCAAGCTTGAATTGCAGGCTGAAAGAGGAGTGCCTGTTGGATCTGGGTTGGAGGGGAAGGGTGTCGGATTGATTGGAGGGGGAAAGAATATTAACTAGGAGGGCTGCAAGAGTCAGCAGTATCTCAGTGAAAGGAGAGAGAGTTTGCTGCAGTCCAGTATCTCTGATACTAGGTCAGGGCGTGAGGGTTGAAGTGCCTTTGCAAACTTGGGAGGAGCATTTTGGATGTAGGAGTGACTACTTAAGTCATTTTTCGGAAGTGATAACCTGGTTGGCCATTGAAAATCCAAATGTCAGTTGCTCCTTTTAAAAAAATATATTAAAACATCTGCTGTGTGTGACATTTTAAAAGTGCTTAAAATTCAAAGTGATGTGGGAGAAGCACGTCCCAGACTGCACTAGAAACGCACGACCAGTTCCTCAACATTTGGATTTCCCCACGAGCTTTTATGTGCTTAGTTTTTTCACCCTCCGATGAGTGAAGGACTGCTGCGACTACTTAAGTTACAAAGCCTGCGGAACTGTTTACATACGCCAGATTCATAAGCAGGCCGTTCTTGAGGCATCAGCTGTTGGTCAGTTTATGCCAGTTTTCCAGGCTGGCGTGTATGTAATGTTGGTGTTATCACCAGCTGAACCTGGCCTGCATTGCAAGCTGGCGGGGTGTTCTTACTGGGTAGTTTTAACAGTTGAAGGTTAACAGCCCAGCAGCGATGTCAGTAGCTATGGTTCAAGCTTGGTCCTTTCCCTCTTATCGTTTCAACACAAACACAGGAGATGTTTTCTCAGTAGGGAACAAAGTCAAAAAGATAAACTTCAGAAACAAAGAACCCAGACTGTAATTTTGAAATTCAGTGTGTGTGTGTGTTTTGCACGTATTGTGCAAGTAGCCAGTTCTTGCAGCAAAGATAGCACTGCAGATATTTGCCAACTTTAGAGTTTTGGACAGAGAGTAGCAATAATAAAGATGGGCTGATCCCCACTAATTAATTTCTGTTACAAAGAGTAGTTAAACATTAACATTATTGCCATCATTCGTGAATGTTGTTATGCCATTTCGGGTCAATATTTTCACAGGCTTATTACTTGTTAATCCACTCAAACATTCAAGGTATTTTTCAATTTGTTGAGAGTTTATGGTTTATGTCCTACAGCAGATTTCCTCTGTTCCGTTTCCATTCATTCTTTTACCACGAACAGTACAAGTTGAAGATACTTCTCTCCCAATTGCTTTTGGTTAAAGTTGCTAACATTACATTAAAAATGAAAGAAACATTTTTAAATCAATATGGATCCAGAACAGTGACTGTCTCACCCCTGCTTAATGTTTTAAATTTCATCTTACATCTATCTGCATAGTAGTTCACAACAGCTCGCTGTGGCCTTTCCAGTTATTAATCATGGTACTAATTCACCGTGCTGCACAGTAAAACTGTCAAGAGGCCTTCATGGGATGGAAATGGAAACGGAGGTGTGCAGAGAGTAGGGACGCTTCAACAAAGGTTTAATAGAGTGGGAGAGAAGATGACATAAAACAGAAAACTGTAATTAGGTGACGAGTGCGAGCTTAAAGGTTTAAGATTATAGGAGGAAGGGAAACTGAAGGTCAGGAATTCCAAGGATTTGAAATTTAGGGAAAGCGCAAGTTAAAATAGGAGACAAAGAAAAGAGCCATGACTCCAGCAGAGGGAGGATGCAGGGAGCAGGAGCATGCAGCAAGACACAAACATTTGGCACTTCTGCCGTCAGATTGCAGGAGGCTGACATCCTGGCAGATACACTGCGGAAACCGGCTTCATTTACACGGCGACAGAATAGGAAGGTCACTAAACTGTGCGACTATCATTCTGCTGTCTGGATAAAAGAGCTGGTTTGGCAATTTAATGGCAGGGAGCCAGAGCACAGGATCTCCCAAAGTCTGGACAGAGACGACAAACATAAAAGCATGTTAAGTTAGCAAGTGTAGAGTTTAGATGAGGAAAGTTCAGAGGAGCATTAACTTTAATAGTACCCGGAGAGCAGAGAGCACAAGGCAGACTGCGGTGGAGAAAGACAGTAGTTGGAGGTGAGAGAACAATCATGTAGCTCCTAAGCTCCTTGTAACAAGTCCAGTATTTTTTTTTAAAAAGCAAGTCGCTGCCAGTCACAATCTAATCAAGAAACAGCACTCAGAAGTAACTGAACTGATGTCAACCATGGCAGCCAATCTGTATTGTGCTAAAAGCTCCTCCCCTTTCTAAGAAAATTCTCTGAAGCGACTCCTCATAAAATCAACAAGCTGCCGAGGTCGGCTCCAGCTGCCAGCTAGGGACGGACGGGCTGCTTGCTTGTGACAAAATCATCTTTTCCAAGGTGAAATGCAGCATGTAGTTGTTGATATGTGAAAGCAGGGAGAGTCTGTGGATTCACATCAAACTCAAATGCTTCACCAGAATGGTGCTACATGGAATGACTAATCATAAAGCTTGCTGTCATTGCACATTACTGTGATGCAAGGTAAGGTTTCCATTTTTAAACTGAGTATTTCAAATCTATCAGTCTCCATCTTTGAAAGCTGGGACACTTCCTAAAACTACAAGTGTAATGTGACATGTATCCATTTAAAGGCAATGAAATGATTAAATGGGAATGTTATTTGTTAGAAAGTACGAAAAACACCAGCATTACATTCAGTTATTAGCTTCATCTGTCTGAACAGGAAGTGAAAAACCTCAATGTGATGACTCCAATTCCATTCAAATACATCAATCACAAGTAACCTGAAATGCATCACAGAAAGATTAACAACCCGTCTTACAAAACTACACCTGATTTGTCAAAGATTTAAATGTATTGGGATAGAAAGAAAATGAGATGTTAAAAAAACTATTTCGGCTTTCCAATAATTCTATCGAACAAGTGTCTCGGCACAAAAATGTGTGAAAAACCAGAGCTATCACAGGAACAAAGACTGCACTTTTGTTGACTTAAAATAAATTTGGCTTACTTCTGCAGATGTTGGTTTCAAACCAAGATATTTCTAAATCAGCCTGAATCCACATAAAGCAGGTACCACGGTCTCTGCCTTCAAAGTGCACTCTCAAGTCAGTCAGTGGTTGTGGGTTCAAGTCCCACTCCAAAGACTTGAGCACAAAAATCTAGGCTAACACTCCAGTACAGTCTGAGGGAGTGCTGCACCGTCAGAGGTGCCGTCTTTTGGATGAGATGTTTAACCGAGGACCTGTCTGCTCTCTCAGGTAGAGATAAAAGATCCTATGGCAGTATTTCGAAGAAGAGCTGGGAAGTTATCCCCAGTGTCCTGGCCAATATTTATCCCTCAATCAACATCACTAAAAAACAGATTATCCGGTCGCCCTCACATTGCTGTTTGCGAGACCTTGTTGTATGCAAATTGACTGTTGTGTTTCCTACATTCAAAAAATATTTTATTTTCTCTAAAGCACTTTGGGACTTCCGGTGATCATGAAAGGCGCAATACAAATGAAAGTTTTCTTTTCTTTTTTACTGAGCTGTGAACTTTACAGCAAAACGATTGTTTTCCTTTTCCACATCCAGCAAGAACTGCACTAAACCAGTTTAGCTAGGACATTCTTTGAACAGCCAATGAATCCTTCTTTACAGAGTGGAAGCTTATGGCCCTTATGCATCTCAGGATCATGGGCAGAGCACGTTATAAATGCCATAACCCAAAAACAGTTTTGCTTGGAAAACTTTCCTTATTGGGTACTTCTCAGTATTCCACAAAAGCGCATGTAGCAATGGCTGAAATGGAGTTGAGACACTAAATCATGATTTCCTTCACATTAAAATACAGGTTGAATCTCTCTTATCCAGAACCCTCGGGACCTGGCCTGTTCTGGATAAGGGATTTTTCCGAACGAGGGGTTGGCCGCGTTAAATTGGATGGTACAGGTACAGGGGGATATCGGGGCTGGCTGGCTTGGGGCTGGGAGTGCGGCAGAGATCATGGGGGGGTGGGGGGTGTGGATCGCAGGGTCAGGCCAGCGATTACGGGAGTCAGCAGCGAGAAAGGATTTCAATTTGTTCATGTTGGAGTTCTGTGCATGTGCCACCTGGGAATAATTTTGGACGAGGGGTGGTTCTGGATAAGGGAGGTTCAACATGTGGCTCTTTTTATTCATTCACAGGATGTGGGCTTCGCTGGCAAGGCCGGCATTTATTGCACATCCCTTGTTGCCCTTGAGAAGGTGGTGGTGAGCCGCCTTCTTGAACCACTGCATCCGTGTGGTGAAGGTGCTCCCGTAGTGCTGTTAGGGAGGGAGTTTCAGGATCTTGACCCAGTGACGATGAAGGAACAGGGATATATTTCCAAGTCAGGATGGTGTGTGACTTGGAGGTGGTGTTCCCATGCGCCTGCTGCCCTTGTCCTTCTAGGTGGTAGAGGTCACGGGTTTGCGAGATGCTGTCCAAGAAGCCTTGGCGAGTTCCTGCAGTGCATCTTATAAATACAGCCACGGTGCGCCGGTGGTGGAGGGAGTGAATGTTTAAGGTGGTGGATGGGGTGCCAATCAAGTGACTGCTTTGTCCTGGATGGTGTCGAGCTTCTCGAGTGATGTTGGAGTTGCACTCATCCAGGCAAGTGGAGGGTATTCCATCACACTCCTGACTTGTGCCTATAGATGGTGGAAAGGCTTTGGGGAGTTAGGAAGGGAGTCTCTCTCCACAGATGCTGCTGACCTACTGAGTATTTGCAGCATTTTCTGTTTTTATTATAATACAAGGACTGAGAAGGTAGTGTAAATTAGAGAGGGTGAATTCAATGCCAAATCAGGTATAGAAAGCAAAATAAAGAGCGGGAAAGAAAGATTGGATTAAGAGAAGGAGACAAAGGAAAAGTTAAAAACAATTATTTAATATTTCACATCGCTAAAATATCTGACAACAATCAAAACCTGAAGGAATGAGATTCCACAGTTCTAATAGTTAATTTTAGGTGCTAGAGATGTTCATTGGCATTGGCAGTGAACACATTGTTAAAATGAATCCGACTGCAAATCTAGGGTTAATTAAACACGCAGTCTTTCAATGTCTCCAAAACAGACTCTTTGCGTCACTTCAGACCAGCTGTAACTTTCTGCAGCGAGTTTAGCTCGTATCTACTGTGTAAGTTCAGCAACTTCATGCTGCTCAACGCATTTCAATGGTGACCTTGGAAGCAAGATGCCGTTTTTGCAAAGCTAAGGCGAGCGGAGCATCTTGGACAGCAAATTTTGGATTTCTGAGTTTAATCACACATCTGCTCTCGCCAGAGGTTGCTGTCGCATTAGTGCACAAATAGCGGCGAACACCATTAGCCTTGCAATTAATTTGACAGCAGACCTTCTGCAATGTCCTCCTTTTCCCTCAGCCAAGGTTTCTCCTCCTCCACGGTTGATAGGATCCTTGAATGAGTCTATCCCATCTCCCATGCTTCTGCCCTCACCCTTTCTCCTCCCTTACAGAACCATGATAGGGTCCCCCTTGGCCTCAACTTCCACCCAACCAGCCTCCATATTCGAAAGATTGTCTTCTACCATTTCCACCACCTCCAGCACAATTCCACCACCAAATCATCTTGCCCTCCACTCCACTCCACTCCACTCCACTCCACTCCACTCCACTCCACTCCACTCCACTCCAAGCTTTCCGAGGGGACCGTTTCCTCTGTGGCACTCTGGTTCACACTTCCATCACCCCTGTTACCTGCTCTCCACCCCCTGACACCTTCCCATACAAGCACATGTGATACAGCACCTGCTCATTTACCTACTCCCATACAACTAGCACAGTCCCAAACACTACTGCATTAAACAGCAATTTACATGTACTTCCTCTAACCCAGTATGTTGCAATCACTGGTCATGGTGTAGTCTCCTCTATATCAGACACCTGTTCTGTCTGCAAGTAAACCTCAAGCCTCCGGTCATTTGCTACAGTGCTTCACTTATTGCAACATAAGGAGAGATGGAGATCACTGTAATTGAATCATAGAAATTTATGGTACAGAAGGAGGCCATGCGGCCCATTGTGTCCGCGCCAGCTGAAAAAGAGCTATCCAGCCTAATCCCACTTTCTAGCTCTTGGTCCATAGTCTTGAAGGTTATGGCACTTCAAGTGCATATCCAAGTACTTTTTAAATGCAACAGAAGTTTCTGCTTCTACCACCCTTTCAGGCAATGAGTTCCAGACCCCCACTACCATCTGGTTTAAAAAAAAGTTCTCAACTCAATCCTTCTACCAATTACTTTAAATCAATTACTCCTGGTTATTGACCTCTGCTAAGGGAAATCATCATCATCATCATCATAGGCAGTCTCTTGGAATCGAGGAAGACACGCTCTCACTCTAAAAATGAGTCTTTAGGTGGCTGAACAGTCCAAAATGAGAAGCACAGTCCCCGTCACAGGTGGGACAGATAGTCGTTGAGGGAAAGGGTGGGTGGGGGACTGGTTTGCCGCACGCTCCTTCCGCTACCTGCGCTTGATTTCTGCATGCTCTCGGCAACGAGACTCGAGGTGCTCAGCGTCCTCCTGGAAGCACTCCCTCCACTTAGGGCGATATTTGGCCAGGGACTCCCAAGTGTCAGTGGGAATGTTGCACTTTATCAGGGAGGCTTTGAGGATGTCCTTGAAACATTTCATCTGCCCACCTTTGGCTCGTTTGCCGTGAAGGAGTTCCGATTAGAGCGCTTGCTTTGGGAGTCTCGTGTCTGGCATGCGAACAATGTGGCCTGCCCAGCGGAGCTGATCAAGTGTGGTCAGTGCTTCAATGCTGGGGATGTTGGCCTGGTTGAGGATGCTAATGTTGGTGCGTCTATTAAGCGAAATAGATCCTTCCTAGCCACTCTATCTCAGCCCCTCATAATTTTATACACCTGGTCTCTCCTTAGCCTCCTCTATTACAAAGAAAACAACCCCAGCCTATCTAATCTTTCCCCATAGCTAACATTTTCCAGACCTGGCAACATCATCGTAAATCTCCTCTGTACCCACTCTAGTACAATCACATCTTTCCTGTAATGTGGTGACCAGAATTCTACCTAGTACTCTAGCTGTGGCATATAACTAGCATAATTTCCCTGCTCTTATATTCTATGCTTCAGCTAATAGAAAAAAGTATCCCTTATGCCTTTTTAACCACCTTATCGACCTTTCCTGCTACCTTCAGAGATCTGTGGCCATGCACTCCAAGGCCCCTCTGTTCTTCTAAACTTCTAAGTATCCTAACATTTTTTGAGTTGTCCCTTGCCTTATTAGCCCTCCCCAAATACATTAACCTCACAATTCTCCAGACTGAATTCCATTTGTCACTTTTCTGTCCACCTGATCAGTTCATTGATATCTTCCTGCAATCTACAGTTCTCTTCCTCACCACACAGCTAATTTTTGTATCATCTTCAAACTTCTTAATCATGCCCCCTACACTGAAATCTAAATCATTGATGTATACCACAAAAAGCAAGTGACCCAGTACTGAGCCCTGTGGAACCTCATTGGAAACAGCCTACCAGTCATAAAAACACCCAAGGACCATTACCCTTTGCTTCCTGCCACTCAGTCAATTTTTTATTCCAACTTGCCACTTTGCCCTGGCTTTTACTTTTTTGACTTGCCTGCCATGTGGGACCTTGTAAAATGCCTTGCTAGAATCCATGTAGAGTGCATCAAACGCACTACCCTCATTATTGCTTCAAAAAATTCAATCAAGTTCATCAGCATTATCAATAGCCACCTCACCGGTGGTAAAGTGACATAGTTAGCAGCACAACAGTGTAGAGAAAAAGCCTGCAGCACCTTACCTCGGAGGTGCTGTATAAACTGCTGGCTCCGCTAAAACTGGGCTCGGCAAGGGGACCACAAGGTCAGCACACATTGTTGGCTGATGGCATTTCTCTATTTTTTGACTTCCTGGGACATTATTTCTGCTGCTATAAACTATTGAAGAGGTTGTGCAATTACAGTACTGTTTCCTGCTGGGTAACTGACACTATTCAAAAAGTCATGCCTGGGCTCACAGGAAGGTAAAATAAATAATCCCAAAATAATACTGCACACAGAAGCCCATATTTTATCAGAATATCCCAGTACCACAATCATCAGCTTGAAATCTGTTCTGTTTCAATAGCAGTTTATACACCATTTCAATAAAGATACTCTCCAACCCACATGACTACTTCCTTCCTTTTATAAGCATAATGAGCCACAGAATTTCCATGTGCTTTACAGTCAGAGCCGCATGCTTTGGGAGCTTTTGCTGCAATCAGCCAGCACTCCTCAGATGGTTGTCTTCTTGGACAGAAGAAAATATCTGCTGCTCGTATGATATTGTGGGAGCCAGCCTTTTGTACCAGCACCTCTTCGCAGTTTAACTGAAGTGAAAAAAGTGTGAAAATCGCAGTTATTTACATTGACACCAGGTATTTCAACTTTACAAAAAATATGTAAGCTGCATTTGGAGAGTGGAGATTGTTTAAACACATTTGGGAGGGTAGGATTTGAATGAAAATTCGATTGATTACTTGGACTTGAAAGCTCTATAACTGGGTGGGGTACGGGGTTAATTAAATTGATGTATTCAGTGCATTTTACCGTTCAGTTTTCAGTATATTCAATACTGAAATTGTTATCCTTGGATGTTCCCAGACATTAAGCAGAGAAAAAGCTGCAGAAACAAATTCAAAAATCTTATGAGGATAAAGGACTAACCGTGTACTGATCGAATTTGACACTGACAAAGGATATTCTCCCTTCTGTCCCCCAGTAGCATTTTCTTTAGCATCCAATATTGTACGTGTACATTAGAACATAAAACATGGCGTCATTCAAATATCCATTCTGAGCAAGGCTTTGTGAAGTGCTATATAAAAGCAAGTATCAATACGATAAACAGTTTTTTAAAAAGTTGAGTCTGGGAGCCATAAGAAGTTGTGTAGATGGGAGCAGGTAGATACAAAGGGACGTAGACATTAAAAGAGTGCGCAAAACTGTAGCAAACAGAGCTGAAAGTGGGGAACTATGAGGTCATCTACTTTGGATCCAAGAAAGACAAATCGGAATATTTCCTTAATGGCGAGAGATTAGGATCTGTGGAAGAGGAAGGGATTTGGGTGTTGAGGTACAAAAATCAAGCTGATGCACAGGTACAGTAATCAAACAGGCTAATGGAATGTTGGTCTTCATCTCATGGAGGCTGGACTACAAAGGGAAAGAAGTTATACTACAGCTGTACAAAGACTTGGCTAGACCTCACCTGGAATACTGCATTTGGTTTTGGGCACTGAGCCTCAGGAAAGATATACAGGTTGAACCTCCCTTATCCAGAACCACCCCTCATCCAGAACCATTCCCGGCCACCGGGTGGCGCATGCACAGAACTCCGACATGAACAAATTGAAGTCCTTCCTCGCTGCCGACTCCCACAATCGCTGGCCTGACCCCACGATCCATCGCCACCGCCACCCCCAGATCTCTCTGCCACACTCCCAGCCACAAGCCAGCCAGCCCAGATATCTCCTTGCTCAGTACCTGTACCATCCAATTTAATGTGACCACCCTTTGTCCAGAAAAATCCCTTATCTAGAACAGGCCGGGTCCCGAGGATTCTGGATAAGGGAGGTTCAACCTGTACTGATTTTGGAGGAGGTATAGCATAGCTGCACCATAATAATACCAGGGATTGAAGACTTCAATTATGAGGACAGGTTGCATAAACTTGGCTTGTATTCCCTTGTGTTTAGAATGCTGAGGAGTGATTTAATGGAAGTTTTTAAAATCATAAAAGTATTTAATGCAGTAGAGAGAAGATATTTCCTCTGTGGCGAAATTTAGAACAAGGGGGCAGAATCTTAAAATTAGAAAGAGAGGAAGGGGGAGAGAGAAAGAGAGGGAGGTGGAGAGAGAGAGAAAAAGAGAGGGAGAGAGATAGGGAGAGAGAGAGAGAGGGAGAAAGAGGGAGAAAGGGAGAAAGAGAGGGAGAAAGGGAAAAAGAGAGAAAGAGAGGGAGAAAGAGAAAGAGAGGGAGAAAGAGAGAGAGAGGGAGAAAGAGAGAGAGCGAGAGAGAGTGAAGAAAAGGGAGAGGCAGCTGAAGGCACAGGCGCCAATGGTGGACCGAGGAAAATCGGGGATGCAAAAGAGTAATTAGAGGTGTGCAGAATTCTCGGAGGGTTGCAGGGCTGGAGGAGGCAAGAGCAATGGGGGTGAAGTGAATGGCTAAACCAGTTGTCCGCCATATCCATTCAAGTCTGTGTCTCTTGGACTTAAGGGAGCGAAGATGAGGGCCATAACGGGGAATGGCCAGGGTGAGAGTATAATGGTTTTATAGAGACTAGGGCTTCAAAGGTGGTGGTGGTGAGGGTGTGGTTCAGCAGATCGGTATCTGCAGAAACGTTGTGGTGACTGGAGGGTCAAAGTCTGGACAATTGAGATTTTGTGCATGCAGTTATAAGAGTTGGGAGAGAGCTTTTTCCAGGGGCGGATACAGAAAAAAGTAGGGTTGGGGGTAGGGGAAGGGAGATGTAGGTGGAGAGTGATACAAGGAAGTGGTCAGAGATGTTTTTATCTGAGGTTGACACGAAGGGAATAGCTAGGCCACGAGAGATGGCAAGACTAAGGGGGTGACCATGAATATGGGTTGGGGAGTTTACATGGAGAGAGAGATTAAGGGAGAATCGGAGGAGAGAGAGCATGATGAATTGAGATGGAGGTTGAAATCACCGAGGGTGAGAAGTCGCTCGGTGCAGAGGCTGGGGGAAGAAGGCAGTAAAGGCATCTCGGTGATAACATCTATATGGTACTGGGTGGGCAGTAAAGAAAGAGAATTTTAAATGTGAGGCGAGACGGGTGGAATAAGGCAAAATGCTCAAAGGAGGAGAAAGTGGCAGAGGAGTAGCAGGACAGACACAGGTATGATTTAGTGATGAGAGCCACACTGCCACTGCAGCAGTCTGGGCACGGCAAGTGGTGGAAGGTAATAACCAGGCAGGGAGACTTCATTTCGAGGTAAGGTGGCATCACCCCTCAGCCAGGTTGCCGTTAGGCTCACAACGTTGTGCAATCATCTACGATTAGCTTATTGATGGCAAGGGCCTTCTGGAGGGAGATGGAGAGAGGATTGCTGATGGCTGATCCACTGCCAACATCCACAGGGTCAGCGCTGGGAAGAGATCGGCTAGTTTAGCCCCTAGCAGTGCGCTGGACGGGAAAGTCATCGAGCGTAGGATGGGACAGTTGGATTTGCTGCTCGTGAGGAAGCAGCGACGAGTGCCAAGGTGGTCCCTTAAGGGGATGCTAAGAGAGCCATAGAGGGAAGCTGTAGGCTTATCGAAGAGGGATTCAAGCCTGGGATAGCAGCAGGAGAGTAGGAAGTTTGCAGAGTAATCAAGGGTTGGGGTAGGGATTTGGGAGGGCATAGTACCCAAGAGAGCAAAAGATGAAAGGAGGCATGATGACAAGAGAGAGCAGTCATGGAG
The DNA here is from genome assembly GCF_044704955.1 of Pristiophorus japonicus. Classification (NCBI taxonomy): domain Eukaryota; kingdom Metazoa; phylum Chordata; class Chondrichthyes; family Pristiophoridae; genus Pristiophorus; species Pristiophorus japonicus. Next base: position 118,550,975 of record NC_091988.1, read on the forward strand.
GGATAGAGGAGGGAGAAAAAAGTGGAACAGAAGTGATCAGCTCGGGTCCAGAGCATCAGCCACAATGTGCACGGGAATGGACAGAGGGGAAAATCTCAAGTTAGAGAGGCCTGGTTATTTACCAATTATTGGGATACATATTTCCTAGTCATAGAAGATAAGTTGGAGACAATAGTATGGAGTCCAGAGTTATTGTCAGAGGTCCTGTGGAGGGAAAAATGTGACGGAGGTATGATGGAGTTGGCACGGAGCATCAATGAAACTGTTGTCCAAGTTCGGAAACAGGTGTAGCGGACGAGTGAAATCCAGAAGCTATTTGTAGGGTAGAGAATTGGAGGATGGAGATTATTGCCGTGGGAATGAGAATCGGTTGCAGTGCAGAAGGATATGGCGAAGTCGGAGGTCACTGTAGATCAGAAGCAGCAGAGAAATGCAAAACCACTAGCCAATGACGAACAAAGCTGAAAACCCAGTAGAACGAGTTATCCAGATCAGCAGAGAAATAACAGCTAGTCAAACACCAACAAAGCTGGAAAATCAGGAGAGCGAATCAGTGGGTGGGGGGGCGGGGGAAGGTGACTCAATGATTACTTAAAAACATTTTTAGCAGCAGAATCAGAGAGACAGCAGATGTCTTGTGGTGTAATCCAAGTGCAGTCCAGTTCAGAAGCATATTCTTGATGTCCAGAGAAGTCCAGGAATTTGGAAAAGCAAATTTGAGAAGAGAATTCAGCAGTCCAGTGAAATATACCACAAGATCGGGATTTCCACATGCACTTTTATATTATACATTCCTGCTGCTGTTACTTCCATACCATTTCACGCATATAAGAATTATTCTGTGCTTTCTGTAATCAAGCTGATTCAGAAGCAAAACCTCAGTTAATAGGTGACAGTAATTAAATATAACCACTTTTTCCCCAAAGGAAAACGATCCGATTGCAAACCCTCCACTCAAGGGAATTTTATATTGTGAGTGGAATTTTATCCACCATAAAAAACAAGGAAAGGTCAAACTGTAAACTTAGTCTTTGGAAGATTGCATAGCTGCTCACTCACATGCACAAATGTGTACGTTTCTAGATTATTCAAATAATGCTGTAATTTGTAACTGTGTTTGTAACTGTGTAACCGGACCAAGACCTAGCTGTGTCAAGCCCGTGTGGTGGCTGATGTGCAACGGTCACCACACATTAAAAAAATCCACCCACAGGCATCTTCCACCCTTCAGGATGTAGTTCGGGATCTGGAATATTAGGTCCTTCATTGAAACATCTGCGAACTCATCCTTTTTTGGTGTGGAAGCAAGTCATCCTGGATACAAGGGACTGCCTAATACTAATACTATTTGTGTACTTTTATTTGTACTTCATGATAATCAGTCGTGGATTTTTTAAATAATGGAAATGTACATAAGCTACAAACATTTTTAAAATGTAATGTCAATGCGAGAGGCTGAAAGAGGTTTCTGTGGGCATGGTTTATTTTGAGCGGATATTGTAGGGGCGTTTTCCCTTACACTTAGGCTGAACACTGCGCTCCAGAGGTTAGTGATGCAATATTCTGCGCGCAACTCTATTTCGAACAGCAAGTCTACGTATGGGACCTCGCACAAGGTAAGTTCGTATTCTTTTTGTAGGTCGGTGGCATATTCAGTAGCTATACCGTCAACTGCAAATTTTGGGCCAATATTTTGCAATCTAGTCTGAAGTCTGACCTAGGAAACTGCCTTGCTCAATAGCCATCTGTGCAGCATTTACTCAAAATCTTTTTCGAAATCAAGATGCACTATGTCTACCAGGCTACCAATTTTATGACTTCTTCAAATAATTTGATCAATTTGGTCAGACAGGACCACCATTTCTAAAAGCTATTTTGGAATTCCCCAATAACTTTTGGTCTTTCCAAATGGTCATACAGGGCATCGTGACAACAACCAGAACTTGCATTTAGAAAGCGCCTTTAACATAGTAAAACATCCCAAGGCTCGAACAATTCCTAACCAGCCCTATAATGCCCAGGTTCTAAGTTGCTACCCTTTTGATAGACACTACATGAGCCTCCTTCCAGTCTAACAGAAATGTCCCAGACCTCAACAAATATATGCTAAATATATGATCTAGTAGATGGCATAACACAGCCTCTGTTTTTTTTTTAAGTACTGTGGTGACCAGCAACCCAACCCATGTTTATATATCAACTTTAACAAATTCAGTTTCAGTATCACATTTATTTCAGCTCATAAATTCATTGTTGTCAGCATTGAAAACGGATGCAGAGTAACCATTCAGCACCCAGCCTTATCTTGGGACACTATGCAAATATGATTTACGGGAACTCTCAAAGATCTTATACAGCAAGAGAGTTACATTGTATTTCTGGAACTCTCAATCCCGAGCACTGACTTGCTTGAGGGCAGTGTCCAGTTCCATTCGCAACTCCTCAGAAAATGAAGCAGTCCGTGCCCACATGCAGCAAGACCTGGACAACATTCAGGCTTGGGCTGATAAGTGGCAAGTAACATTCGCGCCACACAAGTGTCAGCCAATGACCATCTCCAACAAGCGAGAGTATAACCACCACACCTTGACATTCAACAGTATTACTGTCGCTGAATCCCCCACCATCAACTTCCTGGGGGTCACCATTGACTAGAAACTTAACTGGACCAGCCATAAATACTGTGGCTACAAGAGCAGGTCAGAGGCTGGGTATTCTGCAGCAAGTGCCTCACCTCCTGACTCCCCAAAGCCTTTCCACCATCTACAAGACACAAGTCAGTGTGTGATGGAATACTCTCCACTTGCCTGGATGAGTGCAGCTCCAACAACACTCGAGAAGCGCGACACCATCCAGGACAAAGCAGCCCGTTTGATTGGCACCTCATCCACCACCTTAAACATTCACTCCCTCCACCATCGGCGCACCGTGGCTGCAGTGTGTACCATCTACAAGATGCACTGCAACAACTCGCCAAGGCTTCTTCGACAGCGCCTCCCAAACCCGCGACCTCTACCACCTAGAAGGACAAGGTCAGCAGGTGCATGGGAGCACCAACACCTGCAAGTTCTTCTCCAAGTTACACACCATCCTGACGGAAACATATCATCGCTGGGTCAAAATCCTGGAATTCCCTCCCGAACAGCACTGTGGGAGCACCTTCACCAGCACTGCAGCGGTTCAAGGCAGCGGCTCACCACCAACTTGTCAAGGGCAATTAGGGATGGGTAATAAATGCTGGTTTATCAAAGCTTATTTATGGCATTTTTCAATGTTATTAACCACATTCTTTGTATGACATTTCAGCGCTGACAGGCTTTGAATCCAGGCCCACAGAATCATGAAGTATCATCTACACATGCACTATACCAATAGAAATATGTTTGAATGACAAAACCCCAAGAGTACAAATCAGTTTGTGAATGCTAGTTAAGGCATGAGGTTGTAGTGCCTCTCGTACATTTTACCTACTCTACCAAGAGTGGTTAGAATGCTTGATTTCAGCTATTTTCTGAAGGCAATAGGATAGGTGGGGCAAGAGAACAATTACCCTCCAGTGTATCACATCATGGACAGGAAGGGCCTCACCCATGCAAACGTTTGTTCAGAAGTCACTCAATAGTGATCAGAAGGGGAAACCCTATGTTTTCCCTCCTTCACACAGGAGCAGAGAGATCAGCTAACAGAGCAGAGACTGAACCTGCTATATTTCTGGCCTATATGTGTCATCAGTACACCAGACATTTAGCAACGGTAGCAGAGAAACCGGCACCGCTTCTTTTGCTAAATATTAAATAATTGCTATCACAACATTTAGGAAATCTTACCAACAGCTATATTAACTGATCAGAAGTGGGTTATATATTGCTAACCAGTAAGGAAATATAAACATTCTTTGCTGCTTGTCCCTGGTTGAACTACTTTCACTCTTCTTTTGGATTCTCATAACTTCTGTGAATCCTCCTTCCATCCTTTTGGCATTTCTGTCTCACTTTGCTAATTTGAACTTGAAGTAATTTTGGTTAAGAACTTCCCTTCATTATTCTATTCTATTCGACCATTACGACAGACATTAGGTTTCATTTCCTTGAAGTCTAAGATCTTCTGTTCCCTGGATACCAATAAGATCTCTTGCCCTGCTAGAATCATTCCACCGTCCCTTACGTCTAAGCTGTACCACTACTTCAATCTCTCTTATTTCCAGTCCCTCTCTGCTTACTGTCAGTTTGATCATATTCACCATAACCGAAAAAGGATCATTAACTTTTCAAACTATCTCCTCATGCCCTCATATCTGTATTTGTTAAAGTTGTATTGATGCCGCTGTAGTGTTGTTACCTCCCAAATTGTTCTTCATTTCTAAAATGATAGCCTGATCCAGGACAGTTTTAGCATGGTCTTTCTGCTGGTGATCTGCACCTGAGAAACTCAACTCTCGAGCACTGTAGTGAATTGGTGTGGCACGTGCATTTCTAAACAAATCTAGGGAAATCAGGGATAGTATTAAAGCCAAGGAAGTGGCATACAAATTGGCCAGAAATAGCAGCGAACCCGGGGACTGGGAGAAATTTAGAACTCAGCAGAGGAGGACAAAGGTTTTGATTAGGGCAGGGAAAATGGAGTACGAGAAGAAGCTTGCAGGGAACATTAAGGCGGATTGCAAAAGTTTCTATAGGTATGTAAAGAGAAAAAGGTTAGTAAAGACAAACGTAGGTCCCCTGCAGTCAGAATCAGGGGAAGTCATAACGGGGAACAAAGAAATGGCAGACCAATTGAACAAGTACTTTGGTTCGGTATTCACTAAGGAGGACACAAACAACCTTCTGGATATAAAAGGGGTCAGAGGGTCTAGTAAGGAGGGGGAACTGAGGGAAATCTTTATTAGTCGGGAAATTGTGTTGGGGAAATTGATGGGATTGAAGGCCGATAAATCCCCAGGGCCTGATGGACTGCATCCCAGAGTACTTGGTGGCCTTGGAAATAGCGGATGCATTGACAGTCATTTTCCAACATTCCATTGACTCTGGATCAGTTCCTATTGAGTGGAGGGTAGCCAATGTAACCCCACTTTTTAAAAAAGGAGGGAGAGAGAAAACAGGGAATTATAGACCGGTCAGCCTGACCTCCGTAGTGGGTAAAATGATGGAATCAATTATTAAGGATGTCATAGCAGCGCATTTGGAAAGAGGTGACATGATAGGTCCAAGTCAGCATGGATTTGTGAAAGGGAAATCATGCTTGACAAATCTTCTGGAATTTTTTGAGGATGTTTCCAGTAAAGTGGACAAAGGAGAACCAGTTGATGTGGTATATTTGGACTTTCAGAAGGCTTTCGACAAGGTCCCACACAAGAGATTAATGTGCAAAGTTAAAGTACATGGGATTGGGGGTAGTGTGCTGACGTGGATTGAGAACTGGTTGTCAGACAGGAAGCAAAGAGTAGGAGTAAACGGGTACTTTTCAGAATGGCAGGGGGTACCGCAAGGTTCTGTGCTGGGGCCCCAGCTGTTTACATTGTACATTAATGATTTAGACGAGGGGATTAAATGCAGTATCTCCAAATTTGCGGATGACACTAAGTTGGGTGGCAGTGTGAGCTGCGAGGAGGATGCTATTAGGCTGCAGAGTGACTTGGATAGGTTAGGTGAGTGGGCAAATGCATGGCAGATGAAGTATAATGTGGATAAATGTGAGGTTATCCACTTTGGTGGTAAAAACAGAGAGACAGACTATTATCTGAATGGTGACAGATTAGGAAAAGGAAAGGTGCAACGAGACCTGGGTGTCATGGTACATCAGTCATTGAAGGTTGGCATGCAGGTACAGCAGGCAGTTAAGAAAGCAAATGACATGTTGGCCTTCATAGCGAGGGGATTTGAGTACAGGGGCAGGGAGGTATTGCTACAGTTGTACAGGGCCTTGGTGAGGCCACACCTGGAGTATTGTGTACAGTTTTGGTCTCCTAACTTGAGGAAGGACATTCTTGCTATTGAGGGAGTGCAGCGAAGATTCACCAGACTGATTCCCGGGATGGTGGGACTGACCTATCAAGAAAGACTGGATCAACTGGGCTTGTATTCACTGGAGTTCAGAAGAATGAGAGGGGACCTCATGGAAACGTTTAAAATTCTGACGGGTTTAGACAGGTTAGATGCAGGAAGAATGTTCCCAATGTTGGGGAAGTCCAGAACCAGGGGTCACAGTCTGAAGATAAGGGGTAAGCCATTTAGGACCGAGATGAGGAGAAACTTCTTCACCCAGAGAGTGGTGAACCTGTGGAATTCTCTACCACAGAAAGTAGTTGAGGCCAATTCACTAAATATATTCAAAAGGGAGTTAGATGAAGTCCTTGCTACTCGGGGGATTAAGGGGTATGGCGAGAAAGCAGGAAGGGGGTACTGAAGTTTCATGTTCAGCCATGAACTCATTGAATGGCGGTGCAGGCTAGAAGGGCTGAATGGCCTGCTCCTGCACCTATTTTCTATGTTTCTGTACAGCCTCCTACCAAAGCTGTGTTTATGAATGTCTTGTTTTCTCTCAAATCCATCTGTGCTGTGTTTGATGGTTTATAACAGACTCTTTCCATTAACTCAGGTGTTTCAGGATGTTGTCTAATTCTGCTCCTTCTTTATAGCAATGATATCATACCTTACAAACAACCTTATTCCACATCTAAATCAGGATGGTGTGTGACTCTTGCTAATGCTTAAATGGCCATTGCACTGAGTAATTCCATTTACTGAAACACTGCAATGGCTGCAGCCTTCATTAAATGGGCAGAAACAGTGACTTCATTTTGTTGGAGACGGATCAGTTAATGCAGCATTAAAATGAATTCTCCAAGGAGTTACTGTTTCCCATGCTGTAACTTTTATTCTGAACACTGGATTTCATGTTGCAGCTTGTATGGATCATTAGCAATCACAATTGTTTATTTACAAGAGAAGTCTCAATTGCTTTTAATCCCAGGCCAAGACCGAGCTGGTGAAGCTGCCCAGTGGCACTGTGGAACTGGTACTTTTCCGGTCAGTGTTTTGCCAAGACTTTGGTCAACCTTTTTGACTTGGTGTGCAAAAACTCTCATCATCTGCAACCTCAAGATACTTTTGTTAGTAAGAGGTTATCTTTCTCAGCAACGTGTAGGATTGAAAACTAAGTTTCTGATATCACTATTATTATTGTAGAGATCTGTAAGTGCATGCTAAGACACTGCACAGTTCATTTTATAATGCAATCTTTTCACTTTCAGCTGATTAAATTGCACTATTTAATAAATGTGGTCAGCCAGCACACAGCTAAAATCAGAGATCAATACCTTGGATGTGAAATACTTAATATGTTCCAGACAGCTAGTTTCCAATTTCAGTAATGGATTTCCTATTAACTCTGCATTCATATTAATGCCTTCCCATAGAGCTCAGAAGAGGTCCATTAACTTAATTCCAAAAGCTGCAAACATTATTTTATTATTGGTTCTCAGGATGTGGGTTACGCTGGCAAGGCTGCATTCATTGCCCATCGCTAGTTGTCCTTAGCTGGTGGTGGTGGGTCTTCTCCTTGGAACAGCTGCACTCTTTGTAGCGATCGTGCTCCCACGATTGGATTCGGTATAAAATTGTAGGATCTTTATCCAGTGACAATGAAGGAATGGCGATATATGTCTGAGCAGATTAGTGTGTGGCTTGGAGGGGATGTTCCTAAGAAATTGCTGCTCCTGTCCTTCTCACTGGTGAAAGTTGTAGGGGAGGGTGGTGCTGCTCAAGTAGGTGAATATAGCTGCAGTGCATCCTGCAGCCACAGTCCGCCAGTGATGCAAGGCTATTAAGTGCTTCTTTGGCTGTAAAACGCTTTGGGACACCCTGAGGTTGTGAACGGTGCAATATAATTGCATGTCTTTAAGCCCACTGACAGGGGCGCCAATCAAATGGACAGCTTTATTCTAGACAGTGTTGAAATTCTTCAGTATTGTTGAAGCTGCACTCATCCAGGTGAGTGGTGAGTTTTGCATCACACTTTGACTCGAGCCTTGTAGGTGATGGACAGGCTTTGAGGGGTCAGCTGAGGAGCCACTCATGGCAGAGTACCCAGCCTCTGCCCTGTTCTTGCAGTCACTGTGTTGATATGGCTGATCCAGTTAAGCTTCTGGTCAAAGGCAGGTTGAGGAGGGATCTTCAGAAGAGGAGGAGGATTTTAAATTTGATAAGTTGGGGACTAGGACCCAGTGCAGATCAGAGAACACAAACAGAATGCAGTGCAGGACAAGAAAAGGGAAGCATTTTTGTTTGAGTGCACGGAGTGAATAGGATGCCAGCAAAAAAGAACACTGAAGTAGTAGAGTCTGAAGGCATGGATAAAGGTTTCAGGGAAAAAGTTAGAGAGATAGGGAAGGGGTTGGCAATATTGCAGAGGTGGAGAAAAATCAGATAGGATGTGAGTTTAAAGCTAAGCTCAGAGTGAAACAGGACACTAAAGTTGTAATGGTCCCATTCAGCTTGAGTGAGTAACTGAGGGTGAAGGATGGAGTCAGTGGCAAGGGAGCAGAGTTTGCGGCAGGACTAAAGATGTTAAGCTGCAGGAACTTGCAACTCATCTATAATTGGATGTTGGACAAGGAGTGTGATAGTATAGAGGCAGTCAAGGAGTTGAGATAAATGGTGGGGAGGTAGAGCTGGGTATCATCAGCATGTGGTAGCTGACTCCATGCTTGCCGCGCAACCATGAAAAGCCATGGTGCCAAATGATGGAAAGGAGGCGCTAGAGGAAGATGGTATTGTCAACTGTATTACGTACTGTGGAAATAATGAAGAGGACAAGAGGAGATACTATGGTCATAATCACAGAGGATGCATGCAATATGTGACTTTAGTGGAGGCTACTTTGGAGCTGAGAAAGATGTAAACCAGACATGAGGGTTTTGAACAGGGAATTGTGGATGAGATGGGCAGAGCTGGGAGTCAGCAACCCAGTCATGAACTTGAGAAAAATAGAAAAATGGATAATGGGGAGTAGTTGCAAAGGACTCATGAGTTGAGAGTGGGCTTTTGAGAAGTGTGATGATACTGGTTTTGTAAGGGGTGATGCCCTTGGAAAGGGAAACACTGATTATGTTAGCTAGAATGGAGCCAAGCTAGGATAATTGAACGGTTAAGCTCTGGGACAGCAAAGAATCGAGGAAGTAGCAGGTCGGTGTCAAGAACAAAATGAACTTGAAAGTGTGGGAAGCAAGAGTTGGGGATAATACTAAAAATACAAGTTCAGAGCTAGACCGAGAGGACATTTGGAGCTGTGGAACAGGAGAAAGGAAAATGGTCTGGATCTTAGAAACAAAGAAATCCACAAACTCATATTTGGTGTTTGAAGCAGGCAGAGTCAGCAGGGATTGATGAGGGGAATCATGTTGGACAAATTTGCTGGAATTCTTTGAGGATGTAACGAACAGGGTGGATAAAGGGGAACCAGTGGATGTGGACTTCCAGAAGGCATTTGACAAGGTGCCACATAAAAGGATACTGCACAAGATAAAAGTTCACGGGGTTGGGGTAATATATTAGCATGGATAGAGGATTGGCTAACTAACAGAAAACAGAGAGTGGGGATAAATGGTTCATTCTCTGCTTGGCAAACAGTAACTAGTGGGGTGCCGCAGGGATCAGTGCTGGGACCCCAACTATTTACAATCTATATTAACGATTTGGAAGAAGGGACTGAGTATAATGTAACCAAGTTTGCTGATGGGAGAAAAAACAATGTGTGAGGTGGACACAAAAAATCTGCAAAAGGATATAGACAGGCTAAGTGAGTGGGCAAAAATTTGGCAGATGGAGTATAATGTTGGAAAGTGCGAGGTCATGCACTTTGGCAGAAAAAAAATCAAAGAGCAAGTTATTATTTAAATGGAGAAAGATTGCAAAGTGCTGCAGTACAGCGGGACCTGGGCATGAAACTCAAAAGGTTAGTTTGCAGGTACAGCAAGTGATCAGGAAGGCCAATGAAATCTTGGCCTTTATTGCAAAGAGGTGCAGTATAAAAGCAGGGAAGTCTTGCTACAGTTATACAGGGCATTGGTGAGGCCACACCTGGAATACTGCGTGCAGTTTTGGTTTCCATATTTACGAAAGGATATACTTGCTTTGGAGGCAGTTCAGAGAGGGTTCACTCTGTTGATTCCGGGGATGAGGGATTGACTTATGAGGAAAGGTTGAGTAGGGGCCTCTACTCATTGGAATTCAGAAGAATGAGAGGTGATCTTATCGAAACATATAAGATTATGAGGGGGCTTGGCAAGGTGGATGCAGAGAGTATGTTTCCACTGATGGGGGAGACTAGAACTAGAGGGCATGATCTTAGAATAAGGGGCCGCCCATTTAAAACTGAGACGAGGAGAAATTTCTTCTCTGAGGGTTGTAAATCTGTGGAATTCACTGCCTCAGAGAGCTGTGGAAGCTGGGGCATTGAATAAATTTAAGACAGAAATAGACAGTTTCTTAAACGATAAAGGGAATAAGGGGTTATGGGGAGCGGGCAGGGAGATGGAGCTGAGTCCATGATCGGATCAGTCATGATATTGAATGGCAGAGCAGTCTCGAGGGGCCGTATGGCCTACTCCTGTTCCTATTTCTTATGTTCTTATATAGCGCCTTTCACAACCACTGGATGTCTCAAAGCACTTTACAGCCAATGAAGTACTTTTGGAGTGTAGTCACTGTTTTAGTGTAGGAAATGCGGCAGCCAATTTGCGCACAGCAAGCTCCCACAAACAGCAATGCGATAATGACCAGATGATCTGTTTTTTTTGTTCTGTTGATTGAGGGATAAATATTGGCCAGGACACCGGGATAACTCCCCCGAGAGGGCAGAAGGGGTCTTGGTTTAACGTCTCATCCGAAAGAAAGTCAGAGGAAGAGGGAGAGGGTTTAAGGAGACGATTGGTCATGGCGAATAAAGGAGCCTAGGATTGGCCTCACCTTCCAGAATGATCCTGGAGTAGTTGACAGTTTTGGCTGAAGAGAGCAATGTATTGTATGATTCAACATGGTTGAGCATCAATGTTTCATTCATAAAAGATTAAATTTTAGATTATATACACACTCTCTGAACTGTCCATCTAAAAACAAGGAGCTCTTAACTTAGTTTTCAAAACTGAGGCTATCGATAGAGATAGCTCTACCACCACCTACTTCTTCTCTTCTCAGGATCATCAAACTAATCTCTTCCACAATGTCCCTATATTTGGACTCTCAAATATGTCCCATTCTTAGCCCCATGCTCACAGACACGGTGAGCCTTGCTTCATCCTGTGACAGGCTTCCCCAACTCATTTCAAAACCACCATCACTTTCCCTTGATTCAGACCCCCTGCCCTCAGAAATTCTCTCTGTAAATGAATGCTTATTGCTTCCACCCGGTCTTAAAAACCTCTTTAGGGCCCATGCTTCTGATGCTTTGATTTTCTTTTTAAAACCTTCCACAACATTTCTCTCCTTGTTCTACTCAGTGACAACATCATTATCTTATTAAGTAAAAAAAAATCTTCAAGCACTTAAGGAATGTTTTATAGATGTAAATTGCTGCAATGATTGAACAGGTTCACTTTATAGGTTATGCAGATACGGATATGCTCTGCAAGCAATAATTGGTGATGGATTTTAAACCATGGTCATGTAGTAGTGAAGTATAAACACTTTCATTGAATGTACTTTAGGACTAGGGTACACTTCAGTAGTAGTTTTAAAAAGAGACACACCTTCAGGACTGCTTTTTAAAAATATAGTTCCTAATTCAACAATTTTTTCTGTATCAATGATTTGGATGAAGGGACCAAATGTAATATATTCAAGTTTGCTGATAATACAAAGCTAGGTGGGAATGTAAGTTGTGAGGAGGATGCAAAGAGGCTTCAAGGGGATATAGACAGGCTCAGGTAAGTAAGCAAGAAAATGGAAAATGGAATAATGGGCCCGAGTTTCTACACGATAAAAAACGGGCGCCCCTCCGAGCTGGACGCTCATTTTTCGCGCCACAAAGTGTGCCTAAAAAAACCCTCCGTATTCTCCAGCTCCCTGCAGGTCCTCTGGCCCTCGGCGCAGCGCAGCAGGAGCTGTAGGGGGCGAAGCCAGGTCCCTGCGCTGAAAACAGTGCCGGGACCTCTGCACATGCGCGCTACAGTGGGCGCGCAAGTGCAGTAGCTCCAGGCGCCTGAAGCATGCAGCCCCTAGCCCTGGCCGAATGGCCTCACTGGGGCAGCGTGAATAAGGCTCCTCCCACGGCCAGCTCCTGCTTCCTGCCGACTCCCGCTCCTGCTTTCCCCCCGCCCCCCCCCCACTGGACCCGACCCATCTGCCGCTCCTGCTCCCCCCCCCTCCCCCCCCTCCTCCCCCACCTCCTCCCCCTCCCCGACCTCCTCCCCCCCCACTCCCCGACCTCCTCCCCCCTCTCCTCCCCGACCTCCTCCCCCTCTCCTCCCCGACCTCCTCCCCCCTCTCCTCCCCGACCTCCTCCCCCCCCTCCCCCTCCCCCCCGACCTCCTTCCCCCGCCCCCCCCACCGACCTCCTTCCCCCGCCCCCCCCCCACCGATTCCCCAACCTCCCTCCACCCCCCCTCCCCGACCTGACCCCCCCCTCCCCTCTCTCTCTTCCCCCCACCCCCCCCCCCCCCGACTCGAACCGAACCTCTCTCCCCAACCCGACCCAACGCCACCTATCTCTGGTGCTGGGGACGGGCCCTGCCCGAAATCTCGGGCCCTGCCCGTTCAGCCTTCGGTCCCGATGGCAAACCGCTTCCTAAAGGCCTGCCTGAAAAACTTTCACACAGGTAGGAACATGGTTTATTTAATCTTTTCTTTGCTTATAAATGTTTATTCAGGTTGGATTTATTTGTATAATATTTGTATAAGTATAAATAAGGATTTATTGTAGAATTTAATGACTTCCCTCCCCCCCCCCCCCACCTCCTCCCCTCCCCTCCCCCCCACCTCATTCTGGACGCCTAATTTGTAACCTGCGCCTGATTTTTTAATGTGTAGAACAGGTTTTTTCAGTTCTACAAAAATCTTCACTTACTCCAAACTAAGTTAGAATGGAGCATGTTTTCACTGTGGAAACTTTGAAATCAGGCGTCAGTGGCCGGACACGCCCCCTTTTGAAGAAAAAATTCTGTTCCAAAGTGGAACTGTTCTAACTGACTAGAACTGCAGAAAAAAAATGTGGAGAATTGCTGTGGCCTCAAGTTAGGTGAGATTATTTCAGTCCATCATACACAGCACTCAGACTATTCCAAATGCATGCAGCGATAACATCAATACATCCAAATAATAACTCAAGCTACTGCGAGAACAAATCACAAAAGCAAACTCAAGAGAGCTTGAGCTTGTTTTTGAGTACCAAGGAGCATGATTTGCAGAACAGTGCTGAGTGGCGTCACATTGTGAATATTTCTCTCAATGTTGCTTACAATTAAAATCAGAGATTGCAAATGAGCTCATACGCTACTTTGACAGTAGTCACTGAATTATATTTACTGTAATTTCCTACCAGTACAAATATTGCATAGAAAACAGCACTTCGCCTCAACATAGGAGTTCAGTATACAGTTCAAGAACAAATGCAACGTCAGGATAAGGGGTCGACCATTTAGGACGGAGATGAGAGAAATGTCTTCACTTAGAGGGTTGTGAACCTTTGGAATTCTCTCCCCCAAAGAGCTGTGGATGCTGAGTCATTGAGTATATTCAAGACTGAGTGAGATAAAATTTTGGACACTAGGTGAATTAAGGGATACAGGGATAGGGTAGAAGATCAGCCATGATCTTACTGAATGGCAGAGTAGGCTCAAGGGGCTGTATGCTCCTATTTCTTATGTTCTTATGTCAAATTATTTCCTGTCAGAACAAAGGCTATACATTTCTAATCCCTTATCAATGCGCATCTGTCTTTCCTGTGCTTGAAAAATTAAACTTTCTACTCTCTATGCAACATATAATTTTTGTCACAAGTAATAGGAACTTATCCACGGCGACTGGCCAACCTGTTCTAAAGTGAGGCCTTCAGCAGGACAAAGCTACAATCTGAAACATTTATTTCAGCAAACACTGCTGATGCACTCTTCCAGTTAGTTTCACTTTCTCTACACACATTCAAAATAGCATACTCTACAGGATGTTTAACTAAGCATGTCCATTGTGGGAGTGATACTGCCTTCTGTAATTTTGGGTATTTCTTTCGCTGCTATTTAAGATCCTATGAAAAGGGCAGGGCTAAGCATTTCAAATTCTACATGCTCGGTGAGATTAGTGTGACAGATGGTTCCATTTTGGCAGTAATGTTAAGGTGACACAGAATTACGTAGAATTTACAGCAAAAGGGTCATTTATCCCAACTGGCGTTTATGCTCCACATGAGCCTCCTTCAACTCTACTTCACCTCACCCTATCCTTCGCCCTCATGTACTTATCTAGCTTCCCCTTAAGGATGAGTTTTCTTTACATATTGACAGATTTTCATTCCTTGCTCGCTGACTCGTGGAGCTAAACGGAGGAAGGAGCCAGCATTAACAGGGCAGTCAGTATTGCAAAACCGAATTTTCAATTGCCCTTCATATTACAAAGACCTTCACCAAAAGGTCTCAGCACCTGCTGTTCTTTACAACAACTAAAGTCCAATGTAGGTTTGAAATCAGCTCTGCGAGGGCTATATCCAACACGCAACAGGGAAGGATGGCTTTTATATCGTTTTACAAGCAATTCATTCAGCAGTTTCACTGTTGATCAGGAGGAATATTCTACTTTGCTGCATTTTTTTAAAAATTAAACATTTTAAGCCAAAACAGGCAACAGTTCCTAAATGTAAATCCCACATATGAAAACAGATTTATGCAAAAGTTCAGCTTTTAAAAAAAGTTGCTAGTTGTTTATCATCTGCAATAATCTTATAACTACAGTACCAAACTAATTTTGAAAGTCACTGGGTGAATTCTGGAAACGTGTCACTTTGAGGCTTGAACCATGTATTTAAGCATTCAAGTATTTACAGACAAACATACATCACACATACTTCTAAACTTTCACATCCCCCTCACAAAAAAATTGCAATGCTACCAATACGGTTGACTGTAATAATTAATCAGTAACTTCCAGTTTTGCTTTTTTCATCTCCATTTTATTATGGATAGTAACCTTTTCAAGGTTTGAACATTGGCATGTTGAAACTTCAAAGAGCAAAGACTTCAGTTACATAAGGTAGAAAAAGACCTTTATCCTAATTAGTCATTCATTATGGGCAAAGACAGACCAGGAATAAAAGTTCTCAATTGGGGAAAAGCCAATTTTGATAAGCAGAGAGGTGATTTAGCCATAGTGGACTGGAAACAGTTACTGGATGTAAATCAGTGTCAGAGCAGTGGGAGGCATTCAAGGAGGAGATCCGGAGGGTTCGGAGCAAGTATGTTACCTTAAAGAAAAAGGGTAGAAGTAACAAATCTAGAGCCCCCTGGATGTCAAGGGGCATACGGGGAAGGATAAAGAAAAAAAGGGTGGCTTATGACAGATAGCGAAGGCTTAATATTGCAGAAACTCTAGAGTATAGAAAGTGCAAGGGCAAAATAAAAAGGAAATTAAGAAAGCGAAGAGCATGAAAAAATGTTGGCAAGCAAAATCAAGGAAAACCCAAAGATGTTTTATAAATACATTAAAAGCAAGAGGATAACTAAAGAAAGAGTAGGGCCTATTAGAGACCATAAAGATAATGTGTGTGTGGAGGTGGAAAATGTGAGTATGATTCTCAATGAATACTTTGCATCTGTTTTCACAAAAGAGAGGGGCAATGCAGACATTGCAATCAGGGAGGAAGAGTGTGAAATATTAGATGAAATAAAGAGAAAGAGAGGAAGTATTAAGGGGCTTAGCAGCTTTGAAAGTGGATAAATCTCCAGGACCGGACAAAATGTATCCCAGGCTGTTGAGAAGCAAAAGAGCAAATAGCAGAGGCTCTGACCATCATTTTCCAATCCTCTCTGGCTACAGGTGTGGTGCCAGAGGACTGGAGGACTGCTAATGTGGTACCTTTGTTTATAAAAGGGAGGAAAGGATAGACTGAGTAATTACAGGCCAGTCAGCCGAACCTCAGTGGTGGGAAAATTATAGGAAAACATTCTGAAGGACAGGATCAATCTTCATTTAGAAAGGCATGGATTAATCAAAGACAGTCAACATGGATTTGTTAAGGGAAGGGGAATGCATTTGATGTAGTGCATATGAATTTTAGCAAGGCTTTTGATAATGTTTCACATGGCAGAGTGGTCACATAAGTAATAGCCCATGGGATCCAGGGCAAAGTGGCAAGTTGGACCCAAAATTGGCTCAGAGGCAGGAAGCAAAGGATAATGGTTGATGGGTGTTTTTGCGACAGGAAGGCTGTTTCCAGTGTGGTTCCACAGGCTCAGTACTAGGAGGCAGACAAAAAGCATGAAACTATAGACAAGTTAGCCTAACATCTGAGGTTGGGAAAATGTTGGAGTCCATTATTAAAGAAGCAGTTGCAGGACATTTGGAAAAGCAAAATTCGGTCAGGCAGAGTCAGCATGGATTTATGAAGGGAAAGTCATGTTTGACAAAATTGCTGGAATTCTTTGAGGATGTAACGAACAGGGTGGATAAAGGGGAACCAGGGGATGTGGTATATTTGGACTTCCAGAAGGCATTGACAAGGTGCCACATAAAAGGTGCCACAAGATAAAAGTTCACGGGGTTGGGGGTAATATATTAGCATGGATAGAGGATTGGCTAACTAACAGAAAACAGAGTCGAGATAAATGGTTCATTCTCTGGTTGGCAATCAGTAACTAGTGGGGTGCCGCAGGGATCAGTGTTGGGACCCCAACTATTTACAATCTATATTAATGACTTGGAAGAAGGAACCAAGTATAACGTAGCCAAGTTTGCTGATGATACAAAGATGGGAGAAAAAGCAATGTGAGGAGGACAAAAAAAATCTGCAAAAGGACATAGACTGGCTAAGTGAGTGGGCAAAAATTTGGCAGATGGAGTATAATGTTGGAAAGTGTGAGGTCATACACTTTGGCAGAAAAAAATCAAAGAGCAAGTTATTATTTAAATGGAGAAAGATTGCAAAGTGCTGCAGTACAGCGGGACCTGGGGTACTTGTGCATGAAGCACAAAAGGATAGTATGCAGGTACAGCAAGTGATCAGGAAGGCCAATGGAATCTTGGCCTTTATTGCAAAGAGGATGGAGTATAAAAGCAGGGAAGTCTTGCTACAGTTATACAGGGCATTGGTGAGGCCACACCTGGAATACTGCGTGCAGTTTTGGTTTCCATATTTACGAAAGGATATACTTGCTTTGGAGGCAGTTCAGAGAAGGTTCACTAGGTTGATTCCGGGGATGAGGGGGTTGACTTATGAGGAAAGATTGAGTAGGTTGGGCCTCTACTCATTGGAATTCAGAAGAATGAAGGGTGATCTTTTCGAAACATATAAGCTTATGAGGGGGCTTGACAAGGTGGATGCAGAGAGGATGTTTCCACTGATGGGGGAGACTAGAACTAGGGGGCAAAATCTTAGAATAAGGGACCGCCCATTTAAAACTGAGACGAGGAGAAATTTCTTCTTTGAGGGTTGTAAATCTGTGGAATTCGCTGCCTCAGAGAGCAGTGGAAGATGGGACATTGACTAAATTTAAGACAGACATGGACAGTTTCTTAAACGATAATGGGATAAGGAGTTATGGGGAGCGGGCGGGGAAGTGAACCTGAGTTGGCCATGATCTTAGTAAATGGCGGAGCAGTCTCGAGGGGCCGTATGGCCTACTCCTGCTCCTATTTCTTATGTTCTTATGTCCCTTGCTTTTTGTGGTATATATCAATGATTTAGACTTGAATGTAGGAATGTATGATTAAGAAGTTTGCAGATTATACTAAATTCTGTGGCTGTGTGGTTGATAATGAAGAATAAAGCTATCAATGATACTAGATTGATTCCTGGAATGAGAGAGCTGTCTTATTGTGTAGAATGGGCCTATACTCTCTGGAGTTTAGAAGAATGAGGTGGTCTCAGTGAAAAATGAGATTCTGAAGGGGATTGACAGGGTAGATGCTGAGAGGTTGTTTCCCCTGGCTGGAGTGTCTAGAACTTGGGGCACAATCTCAGGATAAGGGGTCGGCCATTTAAGACAGAGATGAGGAGGAATTTCTTCACTCAGAGGGTTGTGAATCTTTGGAATTCTCTGCCCCAGAGAGCTGTGGATGCTGAGTCTCTGAATATATTCAAGGTTGAGGCAGATTTTGGAAGTCTAGGGGAATCAAGGGATAAGGAGATTGGGTGGGAAAGTGGAGTTGAGGTCGATGATCAGCCATGATCGTATTGAAGGGCAGAGCAGGCTCAATAGGCCGTAGGGTCTACTCCTGATCCTATTTCTTATATTCTTATGTTGGTCAGGTGGCCAGAACAGTGGCAAATGGAATTCAATCAGAGAAGTGTGAGGTAATGCATTTGGGGAGAGCTAACAAAGCAAGGGAATATACATTAAATGGTAGGACACTGAAAGGTGTAGAGGAACAGAGGGACCTTGGAGTACATGTCCACAGATCCCTGAAGGTAGCAGGCCAGGTCGATAAGGTGGTTGAGAAGGCATATGGAATACTTGCTTTTATTAGCCAAGTCATAGAATACAAGAGCAGGGAGGTTATCCTTTAACTGTATAAAACACTAGTTAGGCCACAGCTAGAGTACTGCATTCAGTTCTGGACACCACATTACAGGAAAGATGTGATTGCACTAGAGAGGGTACAGAGGAGATTTACAAGGATGTTGTCTGGACTGGATAATTTTAGCTATGACGAAAGATTGGATAGGTTGGGGTTATTTTTTTTGGAACAGAGGAGGCTGAGGGGAGACCTTATTGAGGTGTATAAAATTATGAGGGGCCTAGATAGAGTGGATAGGACGACCTATTTCCCTTAGCAGAGGAGTCAACAACCAGGGGGCAATGATTTAAAGTAATTGGTAGAAGGACGGAGTTGGAGAATTTTTTTCAACCAGGCGGTGGTGGGGGTCTGGAACTCACTGCCTGAAAGGGTGGTAGAGGCAGAAACCCTCATTGCACTTAAAAAGTACTTGGATATGCACCTGAAGTGCCGTAACCTTCAAGGCTACAGACGAAGAGCTGACAAGTGGGATTAAACTGGATAGTTCTTTTTCGGCCGGAACAGACACGATGGCCCGCATGGTCTCCTTCTGTGCCGTAAATTTCTATGATTCTATTCTTCATCCAAGTCTAGCCAGAGAATCATTGTATTATTTAAATACGGGACAGGTGAACCACAAGAGAGTCAAATCCTGTCCTCACTCTATATCAGAGCGCATTTTCTAGTAGAGATCACTGAATAGCAGGAATCCTGCAAGATTTTCCGAACCCAAGCACTGAGGGTAATTGGAGCACTTGAACACTAACCTGGCTGAGATCAGATAATTCAACTCAATACATTGCTTTGAAATCAATAGTAACCAACTTGTTATATAGTAACCAACTTGTTATATTTTAAGCAATAGTCAATAGATTAGTTATTTATTAATTCTGTATTTAACAAATCAGGTTATTAATCCTGCTATTCCTTTTTGCAGATAAATGAACAGAAAAGCTGGAATCTCAATTGCTGCATGATCTGTGACAGAGGGTTAAAATTCTAATATGATCAAAATTTTTACTTTGAAATGGTACGTCACATTAAGTTTTTTCGTGGTTTGGGGCATAATTGTCTCCCTCTACAAAATATATTACATTAAGGATCCTATTATGCAAAATGGATCCCAGTGTAATTTCAGCAGATGCTGTCCTGCAATTTTTAACGGTGAAGGGAACATATGCCTGCTTGGAGCGAGCTGCCAAAAGCCAGAAACATTCCAAATTCAGGACCCAGTTAACTGCTCCAGAATCGTACTGGAACATCACTTCATAACAAGTCATCTATCACAAGAAGAAGCCAGCTATCCCCTGGCTTACATTATTACTATCCACAAAGAGCTTGAAATGTTTGTAAAACTTCTGCGAGCAATTTATAGTCCACAGAATGTTTATTGCATCCATGTTGATCAAAAGTCATCAGACGATTACAAGAGAAAGGTAAAGAGCTTGGCTGACTGCTTTGACAACATCTTTATAGCTTCAAAAATGGAACATGTAGTTTACGGTGGATTCTCACGCCTGCAAGCAGACATAAACTGCATGAAAGATCTTGTAAACTCAGCAGTCAACTGGAAGCACGTCATCAACCTCTGCGGACAAGACTTCCCAATTAAAACCAACAGGGAAATCATTTGGTATATAAAGAGCAAATGGAAGGGCAAGAATATCACACCAGGAATACGACAACCACCACATATGAAATACAGGACAGATTACATTTACAAAGAGCAGATATTTAATGGCTATGCCTTCATTTATCGACTTAACAAGAAGAAAACTACACCACCAATGGAGCTCACTATTTACTTTGGAAGTGCATACTATGCACTCACTAGAGAATTTGTGCAATTTGTACTGGAAGATGCGCGTGCAAAAGCTCTTCTCGAGTGGTCCCGGGATACGTACAGCCCCGATGAACATTACTGGGTGACACTGAATCGCTTAAAGGGTAAGCTTAGTAACTTCAACTCAAGTGACAGCTAATTTGGCATCGATAAAGGTTTCTCATGGTTAATGAAATTGATCACGATGGGGTACATTTTAGAAATAAACACCCCCCAAGCATGATGCCCCCCAGGAACACTAGTGTGCCCAATTTGTAGCCTGACAAACTTTCTGTCCATAATGGAGACACTTTATTGGTTGCCACTGATGTTTCTCATCTATATTAAATGATAAATAGAAAATTAGTGTCAATAACTTGCAACCTTCTTTCAAGTTATAAACCTAAATTATCTCAGCCTGCACCAACAGCAAAGTACTCCACCCACCACATCAAAATTCACACCTGCTGTAATTTCACCAGCACACACACACACACACACACGGAAATTTTACTAAATAGTCAAAATTCAATTTCAATGTCTAAATTGAAACCATTTTTTTCTCTTCTTGATAAGGCAAATAATTTCCCTCTTCTTTTGAAAAATCAAGAAAATTATTCAGCCTGCAGTTAAAACACCCAAAGCTTGATATCAAAGTCTGTTCTCCGTGCTACATAAAGGGGACCTAGTCCCCAATAGGTGATTTGTTCACAGCACAAATTGGTACAAATTGGCACAAATTGGCACAAAGCGCATTGTTTCAGAAAGAGATATCAAATGCAGAAAAGAAGAAATCCCCACTGATAAGCAGGGATAATGTAATGCTGAGCAATGTGGCTTTACCCTATAGCCACAGGGTAAACTGTACCTAATCCAAGAGTTACACACACCAGGTGCTCAAAGTGGACAGATATTGCTTCCCCAGTAACATCTGCCCTCAACTTGATGAATACAAAAATATTTATTTATTTCCTACATCTGTCCTCTCTTTCCGATAGCTGTACTACCAATGTGTAGAAGTTTTGTACTATTAAAACTGCCACTTAGGAACTAGGTTTCCATTCATTTCGCTTGGGACCCTTTTAGCCAGACCTGTACAGACAGGAGACTTCAATATTATGGCACAGAATTTCCTGCAACGGTGTTATTGGAGACGATTGCCACAAAAAGGGTAATTCTTCATCCTAAATCTCCAGCGCCAATCCAAAGCCAAGATACCCTGAGAAACTAATTATAATTTTGAAACTAGATATGCTTCCTTCTTACCCATTAAACCGTCTACTTCACAAATGTTTTACCTACTCTCTACCAATGTTCCCTTTCATATTTTGGGGCGCATGGCACAATTCATGCACAGTTTTCCCATTTAAAAGTCAGCTGCGCAGGAGCTCCAGAGTGAAGGGGACACTGCATTCTATTTTGGCTTGAGGCTCATGTGCTATAGCTTTATGTTCAGAGTAGTTGATAGATGAACCACAGTCAATGCGAAGTCAGTTGAAACCTTTTTTTAAGGATAAACATCTAATTAGGAACAAGATTGAAAGTTATTGGCCCAGATTTTTGCAGTCAGCGGTGAAGAGATGGCACTCAGTGCTGACCTTGAAGAAAGCTGCCCACAAAGATCTTGTGCATCAATTCACCTTTCCTGACATTAATTTGATTCTGTCGACAAATCTAGGGGATCTCTAGCATCCAGCAAGAGTGATATCATCAGGCAGGCTAAGTAGCCAATCACATTGAAGAATTCTCACAGACCGCAAACCAGGAAGTAAATGCACTGAGTATCCTTCATTTGCTATAAATTTTACAAAGAGTGAAATAAAGATTGGGACGTACATATGGGATTAAGGTAGAAGCTGAAATATCAAACTTAAAAAAATCAATCATTTTTATTTTATTAAATATGGAATTTTAATCATAATGTAAAAATTGACATTCCATAAATATAAAATTAGTTTTTCAGGACCAGAGATGTTGTTGAGCAGTAATTATGACTTAGAATGCTGTTTAAAACAAAGTTACACCTCGCTGAACAAGACTTAACTTATGCAAGGTTTTTAACCGCGATAGTACAGCGTAAAAGTTCTCGTCAGTTCAGCGATTTGTCAAAGGTGGGATCTTCAGCAGCACTCCCTGTGGTGGAGCAGGAAATCATGGGCAGAAACTTTGGGAATTTTTGCGTTTAACAGGGTAATGACGGCAAACATTGACAATTTCATCATCATTACAACTGCAAAATTCAGGCCATTAAGTATGGATGCTAAGGATTTTATGGAACAGGATTGTTGCTGAGCTTGTGGAACTTGTTACTTCAAGGATGATAGATAATGGAAATGGTTTTCTTGATTTACCTCTGCTGGGCCAGGAAGAAACTTTCTTTAGAAGACTGACTAGGTTAGGTATAAGTCACCAAGAGAGTGTATTGCACGTGGTTTGTGGAAGGAACCCAGTTGATGGGTTCCGTGGCCTTTCCCAATCTATGTTTAACCTTCATTGGCTGCTGTTGTTGATCCACTCTGTGTTGATTTCAGTTATCCTCCAGTGACTTTTGTAGGACAGCTTACTTTTTCAATCCTTGCATCATCTTCTGGGCCTTTTGGGTATACCTGAGCATCTTGTATAAAAATTGCCTGTGGCTTTATCCAACATAGGGATGCATGTTCTTGCCATGTTGTTTAAATTTTTTTTTAGGGCTTTTTGGGGTATATATTGTACAAAAGAAAGCAGTCTGTTATATATTTCTCTATTTGCAGATGCACCTGGTACGACCCCAAATATTACATGGGAAGGTGATATACGGGCAGTAAAATGGGCACCACATGTAGGACCATCATTTGATGGCTGTAAAGGTAAGCAGCAGGGAATGCATATCCCTATTTTATTGTCAACACCTGTAAGATTCTGTGCGTGAGTGCGCACATGTCTCTGGTCTGTGCTTATGCATAAAATATGCCTCCTGAATTGAACATTAGCAGCTCAGGTACACCTAAAACAAACTGCTCCTACACTAGAAAATATAGCTTTGGGCAAGATTAATCAGATTTGCCTAGGTCAGTGTGCTGCTGATTTTGACTGCCAGAGCAAAGATTAGATGTCCAGTCAACAGACATTTTCCCCCCTTTTCATTTTTTTCTGCCATTCCACCTCATCACTTTTCTGAAGTTAATGTTTTCAGTGACTCACTGTACTCAAAGGGGGAGAACTGTAGCCTACAAGCAACAACTTGTTTTTTTTAAGTCCAAATTTCCCCCCTCCTCTGCAGATTCTTACTCATATTGGAGTATTGTGCCACCCTTTGTAGCTCAGCCATGTAAACTCAAAGACAGTGAACAGCAGACTATCTGATCACGCATCACATCGCAGCCAAGTAAACCTTCCAGCTGATTTTTCTCTCCCCTAAAGCAAGAACACAGAGCCCAACTCCATTTCCCACTACTGCCCTGAATCAGCTAAACGTCTCATGAATCAGGGATTGAAAACTAACTCTGTACTACTTATGTACCTTAGTACTGTATCTCCTGGGCCAATGGAGGAGAACTGGGAGAGCAAATTTAGTTTTAAAATTAAGTTTAAATATCAGAGAACTCAATAAATGAAAAGGTAACAGAAGGAGTAGCTACCCATTCAACTGCTATTTTAAGTTTGAAGAAAAATAAACACATGCCTTTTGTAGTAACATGCAGACACTGACCATTATAAAGCACACACAGGTATTCCGTTCTTATTTCATCTTATACTGTTTCCGCTATTATTTTATCCTTAATATAACTACCATATTATGACATCGTAAGAGTATGGCCATTTTTATATAGAGCATCCCTATAAAGCACTTCTCATGTCACTCAAATAAAATGACAATTACAGCTCTGGAATCATGATCCAGTTCAAAGTAAGGCAGTGCAAGATTCCTAGAACAAATAGTATTGAATTGCTGGGCTTTATACTGCATCGAGTATAACTCCAGTAAGGCATCAAACCTGGATTATAAGTGCTCACAGTGTGCCGTGGATACTCTAACTTAATGTAGTGTTGCTTTTATGTGGGAACTCCCTGCCAGTCTTCTTAAAACATTAAAATTGTAACTGTTGGGAGAGGAACTCTGCACACAATTGCAAGTTCACACTGTGTAAGGCTCTCTCCTATGGAGGAGAACTGCAGATAGAAAAAAGGTACTGCCTGGCTGTAAACAATGCTGGCAGAACCAGTCTCAGACTGTCAGTTTTATTGTAGCGTACTCAAGATCTGCACTGTAAAATAGGAAGTGGACCCGAGTCCATAATCGGATCAGCCATGATCGTATTGAATGGCGGAGCAGTTTCGAGGGGCCGTATGGCCTACTGCTGCTCCTATTGCTTATGTTATGTTCTTATTTTTCAGGGCATTATATCAGAGATATCTGTGTGTATGGCCTCGGAGATCTAAAATGGATCATTCAACAACCAGCCATGTTTGCCAATAAGTTTGAACTAACAGCAACCTTTCCGGCGGTGACGTGTATGGAGCAATGGTACAGGGACCGCATACTAAATCAAACTTCAGAAACTATACAGCCACACTGGTACCTCGAGGAGTAAGGGCATTTTGATATGAAGATGATGAAGAAAACAGTTGATATAAAAGCAACTAATTGAAATGAATCTCAGGGGCATTCTGAAACATGTTCTGCATGCTCTGCCACAGCTTTCAGGTGCACATCCGGTTTCATCTTGTAAGATAGCCGTTTATGTTCATGGATATCATGACGATTAATGCAAATGCATAATTGGGTGAGTGACCGGTTAGCTAGCTCCTTATGATCCATGCAAAAAGTGCATAACTTTGGGACAACTTTTGCACTTTTATTTAGGATGGCTCACATGCACAAGCAAGCTGTAATTTTTATCAATATAGAATTTTGGAGTTATATCCAGTCTTAATATTTATTAATTTAGTAAAATTATCACATTTAAAAATGAGGATAAATACAATTAAACTTAATCAGTATTTCCAATATTAAATCCGTAATTCTATTAAATGCATGTACTCAGTGGATAATAAGCCTCAAAAAGGATAAATTACAGTGGGAGATAAGTCAATAAACAGGGTTTCCAGAAGTCAGTAATTCCATGCCTGATGTGAGCTACAGCTTACCTCTTTGGTAGCACTCTGATCCCTGGAAGGCAGTAGATTCAAGGTCCATTCGAGGATTTGAGCAAAAAAACCTAAGCTGACAATCAGTGCAATACTGTTGAATTGTTAGAGGAAGAGCAAGGGAGTTTTCCCAGTGTCCTGCCAATATTTATCCCTCAACTAACATCAAAACAGATTGACTGACTGTTATTCTTGCTACCTGCTTGTGGGGCCTTGCTGTGAACAAATTGGTTGCCGTGTTGGCTTACATAACAACAGTGACTATACGTCAAGAAGAAATTAATTGGGTCTGAAGATGAGAAAGGTGCGATATAAAAGTGCAAGTTTTTTCTTTTCAAAATGATCAGCAGAAATTTATGTTTGCTGAATAGATTATCTTGCACAATGGTATTAATAAAAACACTGAATAAATAGTTTTGTTTCAAACTCTAGTAATAATGCTTTGGTCAGGTGGAGACATCGCTCCTTTGATATTGCAGGTGCAGTATTACTGGCCATAACACATCTGTGACTGGAAACTGTAGATATATTTCCATGCATTTGACATTGTTTGCATTGAAGTGTTTTAAAGTCATTGGAGTAAAGAGGAAATACAATAAATATCACCATTCACAAGACTATACTTTATATTGCATAAATATGTCATCCTTCATTGCTGCTCCACAGTACATCCTCAATGTATTCAACTGGCAGTGAAATGAATGAAGCAATTATTATTAATTCAGTGTGATAAAATTTATCACACCACAAGATGACTTTGGGATCACCACTTGATCTTCTATCCAATTGAATTTGAAGATCTGCTGCACTCACCCACTCAGAGAAGTCTGCACTTACTGTATATGGAACTAGACAGTAATAGCAAAAGCAAGTTTGGCAACAGAATTTAACTCGTCTTTCGATGAGTCATAGGGCTCAAGTTTCCACGTGCGCCTAGAACGGCGCAGTCCCGACCTGGACGCCCGTTTTTCGCGCCACAAAGTGCGCCTAAAAAAATCCTCTGTATTCTCCAGCTCCCTGCAGGTCCTCTGGCCCTCGGCGCAGCCAGCACGAGCTGTGGGGGGGGCGGAGCCAGGTCCCTGCGCTGAAAACAGTGCCGGGACCTCTGCACATGCGCGCTACAGTGGGCACGCAAGTGCAGTAACTCCAGGCGCCCAAAACTGTGGGGGAGGGCCCGAAGCACGCAGCCCCTAGCCCTGGCTGAATGGCCTCACTGGGGCTGCGTGAATAAGGCTCCTCTCACGGCCAGCTCCTGCTCCCCCCCCCCGTGCCGACCAGACCCGACACTCGCTCCCCACCCCCCACCCGACTGACCCACCCCCCCACCTCCGGACCAGACCCGACACCCGCGCCCCCCCCCACCCGACTGACCCGACCCGTGCTCCTGTTCCCGCTCCCCGCCTGGACCCGACCCGCGTTCCGACCCCCCGCCCCACTGGACCCGACCCGAATCCCTCTCCCGGACTGGATCCGACCTGACCGCTCCCCCCCACCTCTCTCTCTCTCTCTCTCTCTCTCTCTCTCTCTCTCTCTCTTCCCCCCCCCCCCCTCTCCCCCCTCCCTTCTCTCTCTCTTCACCCCTCTCTCTCTCTCTCTTCACCCCTCTCTCTCTCTCTCTTCACCCCTCTCTCTCTCTCTCTTCACCCCTCTCTCTCTCTCTCTTCACCCCTCTCTCCCTCTCTCTCTCTCTCTCTTCACCCCTCTCTCCCTCTCTCTCTCTCTCTCTTCACCCCTCTCTCTCTCTCTCTTCACCCCTCTCTCTCTCTCTCTCTTCACCCCTCTCTCTCTCTCTCTCTTCACCCCTCTCTCTCTCTCTCTCTTCACCCCTCTCTCTCTCTCTCTCTTCACCCCTCTCTCTCTCTCTCTCTTCACCCCTCTCTCTCTCTCTCTCTTCACCCCTCTCTCTCTCTCTCTCTTCACCCCTCTCTCTCTCTCTCTCTTCACCCCTCTCTCTCTCTCTCTCTCTTCACCCCTCTCTCTCTCTCTCTCTTCACCCCTCTCTCTCTCTCTCTCTTCACCCCTCTCTCTCTCTCTCTCTTCACCCCTCTCTCTCTCTCTCTCTTCACCCCTCTCTCTCTCTCTCTCTTCACCCCTCTCTCTCTCTCTCTCTTCACCCCTCTCTCTCTCTCTCTTCACCCCTCTCTCTCTCTCTCTCTTCACCCCTCTCTCTCTCTCTCTCTTCACCCCTCTCTCTCTCTCTCTCTTCACCCCTCTCTCTCTCTCTTCACCCCTCTCTCTCTCTCTTCACCCCTCTCTCTCTCTCTTCACCCCTCTCTCTCTCTCTTCACCCCTCTCTCTCTCTCTTCACCCCTCTCTCTCTCTCTTCACCCTCTCTCTCTCTCTTCACCCCTCTCTCTCTCTCTTCACCCCTCTCTCTCTCTCTTCACCCCTCTCTCTCTCTCTTCACCCCTCTCTCTCTCTCTTCACCCCTCTCTCTCTCTCTTCACCCCTCTCTCTCTCTCTTCACCCCTCTCTCTCTCTCTTCACCCCTCTCTCTCTCTCTTCACCCCTCTCTCTCTCTCTTCACCCCTCTCTCTCTCTCTTCACCCCTCTCTCTCTCTCTTCACCCCTCTCTCTCTCTCTTCACCCCTCTCTCTCTCTCCTTCACCCTCTCTCTCTCTCTTCAC